>NW_015116933.1:25921-26189 GCF_001443285.1 Poecilia latipinna | reverse complement strand
CTAGTACTTCAGATTGAGATATTTAAAAATACACAAAAAGTGAAAGAATAAAACATTTATTTATTATACTGGGAACACTGGTCACAGGCAGGGCTTCAGTCTGCTGGTCACACTGGGAGAACTCCAATGACGTCTGAGACATCCTGGTACATGGGCAAAACTAAAACCAAGGATAAAAGAGAAATTATCCAAAAGTGTAATAGAAAATACATATATGTTTCCTTCACATTCAGAAAAAGACATTTTCAGCATGTTGGGCTCTGACTCG
>NW_015116933.1:18092-19678 GCF_001443285.1 Poecilia latipinna | reverse complement strand
ACATGGTGAAGCTGAGCTGGGAAACAGGGACTGAAGAACAGCGGCTCCAGCTCTGATCCTGATTGATCTTTCCTCACTAAATCCTCTGGTCTTTAATGAACTTCTCCTCTAACAGCGATTTTTAATCAGCTCTCTCTCATTAGAAAACAGTATGAAAATGTTAGCTGCTACGCTAACAATCAGCGGTTACTTCAGGCCAATTTAGCTACATAGGAAATATTTTTCGGTTGTTTGAAAGCGAATTTCTGTCTGCAAAGTCAAGTAATTCTGATCTTTCATCCTTACCGGTGAAAGGTAATGCCAATGAATCCAGTTTGTTTCGTTAAACGGTTGAAACACACAGCACAGGACTTAAGGAGCTCTGATCGCCCTGCTGCCACATAGAAGATGGCAGACGCTGTTACGTAGGACTCAGCCCTACATGAGGCGTCTACGTATTCATGTCTATGGTGGTGTGAGCTAAAGGACCCCAGAACACTACGGACGACACTCTGGTGGTTGCCTAGAGACGGACACTACGCAGCAGTGAGCTGCTATCGACCACATCTTTTTAAAACGTCCTCAACCCGATTCTCCACCACCCTTAGAACCAAAACCTCTCGTAAAGATACAGATGTGAGAGGGAAGACTCAAATCCCTGGGGTTCGATCAAACCCAGGTTAAGAACCACTGGTCTAGAACCAGCCTCCAAACCTGACTCATTGGTATAAGTATTTTAGTAATACTATTTAGAATACCAGAATTTTTACATAACTTTAATACTTTTGGAGCCCTGCCTGAGGACACATTGTGATTATTAAATTAGGTATTATGATCAGTTACTCAGTACTTGAGCAGTTTACCAAATACATTTTACACTTGCTTAATTAAACATGTTTAAGGTGTGCTACTCTGATTGGAGTACAATTTTGGAGTACTCTATGCATGAACGATAGCTTTCTGGATCGATGTGGTTTTTTAAAGGTTTTGTTGGCTATAGTTGCCTTTATTTGGAAGTAGTTTGACAGGAAAGTGGGTAATGAGAGAGGGGGAAGACATGCTGCTTGCGACCACCGCCATGATATGGGTTGTGCTTTGCGCCTGCATCACCACAGCATCCCCTCTGGATCACTTTTTAAAAACAAAAAACACTGCCATAAATATTGTCTATTGCCGCAGCGCCCATCCCACCCCATGAAAGTAGGGTGACACACTGTGGTGGGCGTCCCTTATTTTGATTTCTGAAAGGTCGCAACCCTTCCTGTGCTGTGTGAACTTGTTTCAACCGTTTTACGAAACAAACTGTATTCATTGGCATTATCTTTCACAGGAAAGATCAGAATTACTTGACTTTGCAGCCAGAAATTCGCTTCTAAACAACTGAAAAATATTTCCTATGTAGTTAAATTAGCCCGAAGTAACCGATGATTTTTAGTGTAGCAGCTAACATTTTCATACTGTTTTCTAATGAGAGAGAGCTGATGAAAAACCGCTGTTAGAGGGGAAGTTCATTAAAGACCAGGAGATTTTGTGAGGAAAGATCAGTCAGGATCAGAGCTGGAGCTGCTGTTCTTCAGTCTGTTTCCCAGCTCAGCTTCACCATGTCG
>NW_015116933.1:11694-12117 GCF_001443285.1 Poecilia latipinna | reverse complement strand
ACGTCGCCGCCATCTTGTATGTGACAGAAGAGCGATCAGAGCTCCCTAAGTCCTGTGCTGTGTGGACTTGTTTCAACCGTTTTACAAAACAAACTGAATTCATTGGCATTACCTTTCACAGGTAAGGATGGAAGAAAATAATGTAATTTTTACGAGCAGAATTACTTGATTTTGCAACCAGAAACTAGCTTCTAAACAACCGAGAAATATTTCCTATGTAACTAAATTGGCCCGAAGTAACTACTGATTGTTAGTGTAGCTAATGTTTTTATACTGTTTTCTAATGAGAGAGAGCTGATGAAAAACCGCTGTTAGAGGATAAGTGCATTAAAGACCAGGGGGTTTTGTGAGGAAAGGCCAGTCAGGATCAGAGCTGGAGCTGCTGTTCTTCAGTTTCACACCTCAGCTTCACCATGTCAGCAT
>NW_015116933.1:0-8093 GCF_001443285.1 Poecilia latipinna | reverse complement strand
ATGTGAAGGAAAAATATATGTATTTTCTATTGCACTTTTGGATAATTTCTCTTTTTTCCTTGGCTTTAGCCTGTGTACCAGGACGTCTCCCAGTTTGACCAGCAGACTGAACCTACCTGTGGCCAGTGTTCCCAGTATAATATAAATAAATAAATTTGTGTTTTATTGCACACTTTTATTCTTTCACTTTTTGTGTATTTTAAGAGAAATATCTCGTTCTGAGTATTAGTGTATTAAGACAGCTTATGTACTGAAATAAAAAATATTTACTCTGTTAGAATATTTTCACTCTTTGTCTATGCTGTCTGTAGCAGAGTTGACATACTATAACATTTTTTTCTGAAAGAAAGTAAAAAAAAAAGTACCTAATGTTTTACAATAACTGATTTATCAAAGTGTATTGTCTTTCCAATAAAATGTCAAAAAATAACAGGAAATTAATTTTTTTCTTCATATCTTGAAACATTAACTACGCATTATTCCATACATTGAATTATGGAATAGCGTAAATATGTTTTTGAATAAAACACCTCAAAAGTGTGTCTGTTCACCAATGTTAATATAAAAACTATTTATCAGAATAATTTCTGTCAAACAAAAACTTGTGCTCTTTATTCAGAAATCCCTCAAAACAATTAAATGATCAAATCAAAAGTTAGAAACTCTGTCTTTAGTGTTTTCTTTGATTACCAAATATATTAGTGTGTGAGAAAATGTTAATTACAGGTATTAACTTAAAATACTTTGTAGAACGGCACTTTGTGAAGTTCGGTCCATTTACTTGTATTAGCTTATTGACAAATAAGCCACATTCAATATGGCGGACGCAGTGACGTATGGCAGCAATGGGCTGACCCACTCCATGAGGCGTCTACGTATTCATGTCTATGTAGTTGAGGGGAAGAAGTCATGGGGTCCTCAGAAGTTCTGGTGCCCCCAATAATGCCTGATCTTTTTACATTCTTTTTATGTCTGATGGCGTTGACAAAAACTTGGGACAAATTTAATGGAGTTGGAAAATGATTTTTAATTCAATTTATTGATACTTTTATAATTATTGTCATAATATATTATCTTAGTATTCCTTTATTTGTTTTAAACTATTATAGTGTGTTGAGTTCTGCTCCAGGACAAGGGATTTTACAGACACCACCCACCTACTGCAATGCTTAAAATGACAAAATATTCAGCAAACACCAGGAAAACATACATTGTTGTGCTCACATGCCCCAGGTTAGCTTAGTCAGATATTTGAAAAAATTATATTTTGTGTATATTTTATTCAAATTTTGTGCTATATCAATAGGACCTGTTTTGTCCCTATTCTCAAGAATCACTGGATTACATATTAATCAGTTCCTCAGTACTCAGCCTTTTTAAAGAATAGATTTCTAGTCTGCCTTGAGTAATTATGTGGGCAATTACTTTTTATTTTCACAAAAGTTGAACAAGTCATGCTATTCTTACTTGAGTACAATTTTTGGTACTCTACCAGCCTCTTTCCTACTCATTGAACATTACTTTAGAAAAGAGAAAAACTTTTTCCTCTCATCTAAACTGTGAAACCCCCCAGTTTGACAGTGAAACTGGGGTATTTGGGAACATTAGGTTTGAGCATTCTCTTTAAAGACAAAAAATCCAAACATAGATTTAAATATCAGATCTTGGTTGGTGATTGCAGTTCTGATTTGATGTATAGAAGCTAAACAAAAATTAAACACATTTCTTTAACTGTTGATATGAAGGTTACGTTATTCTTCTCTTTGCTCAGAATAATCAATATGTTTTCATCACCCTATCCAAACTAATGAGTAATGTTCACTTTACCTGCAGCACTCTCCTGTTAAGGCAGAAGAAATGGTGCCTTTAGCTGGGACAGAGCTGATCCACACACCTGTGCAGCTCTATCGACACCTGCTGCGATGCTGCAGGCAGTTACCGTCGGCAGCCATGCAACAGCATTACCAGCACGCCATACGACAGGTAAGCTTTTCACATGTTCTCATTGGCTGGAGGATCATGTTGTTAATTTAAGCAAAGCTTCACTAGCTGGGTTTTCATCAACCATAAAATTGCAGAAGCTGAAATTATGAAAATAAATTAACTCAATAGAAACACGCAAATTACGAAAAAAAACTCAAGTTTTTTAATAAAAACTTTTTGCGTTGGAATGGGGTGGTTTTTTGCACTGTACCATTTCTCAAAACTGTAATGGAAACCCTTTTTTCGCATCAGATAAGTCACATGATCTGTCTGATGATCATGTGATCAGATCATACAGTATAGGATCCCAGTAAGAGGCTTGTCGCTCCAATGCCTGAATGAAATACTGACGTCTCCTTTGATGGCTGATTATTATGAATATGTCTGATGTACAGTGGGGAGAGCAAGTATTTAAAACACTCCCACTTTTGCAGGTTACAAAGTGGGAGTGACAGAATCTATCCTATCCATCTTCTGTACACCCTTGTCCCTGGGTACAGGTCAGGAGGGGTGGTGGTGCCTATCTCCAGCGAGACATTTCAGGCAAGAGGCAGGGTACACCCTGGACAGGTCACCAGTCTGTCGCAGGGCAACACAGAGACAGGACAAACAGCCATACACACACACACACTCACACCTAAGGAGAATTTAGAGACCAATTAACCTGACAGTCATGCTTTTGAACTGTGGAAAACATGTCCACAGTCCAAAATATGTGGACATGTTTTTGGACTGTGGACAGAGGAAGCCAGAGTTCCCAGAGAGAACATGCAAACGCCATGCAGAAAGACCCTGGGTCGGGAATCAAACCTAAGACCTTCTTGCTGAAAGGCAACAGTGCTACCAAATGCACCACTGTGCAGCCCGTGACAGAATCTAAAATCTTTCTCTAGATTTGTAAACAGTTTATCTTTCAGTGGATTTAAAACCAACATAAATCTGATCCTCTGCTGCTTCTCACTAGGGCTACAACAGCCACTCAGACGAAGACGACCCAAAGAGGATACACATGATCATCCAGAGGGCCGTCAAGGACGCAGAATGGATTTTAGATAAAGTGAGAGTGGCAGGGTAAACATTCAGTTTTTATTAAATGCATGGTCATCATTTTAAATTCATATTTATTTATTTACAGTATACCAAGAAAAAGTAGCCTCCATTAGACATGAGGACATCGTGTGCTGTAAATATTGTTCTGTTTCCAATAAATTATTTCAGTTCAAGAAGTCTACTGTTCATTATTTCAAGGCTGAATGCTGCTGTGTGGCTTTTGGTGTTCCAGGTCTTCTAGTTTAAATATTAATTTTCTTCTCAGACACGTGTAACATGATGATCAGACACTTTTCAGTGGACTGAATGTGACTGGCCAACACAAAACAGCACAGATGTGGAGTGGAAGGTGAAAGCAGTCAGCAGCACCAGATAAAAGCGGCCCTAGATATACCACATTGCACATTTTAATTTGTAAAGGATTATAGAATCTTGTATCATTTTCCTAGCACTTTGTTATACTTTATCCAATACAATCTCACTGTAGTGCATTAAAGTTGTAACATGACGCAAAATGGCGGAGATGTGTATGCAAGGCACCGTACATGACATTTATAACTGGTGTTGCTATACAGCAGCATTAAACAGACTTTGTAATTTCTAATGGAATTCAATTCACAAGAAATTTCAAAGCACTTTACAGAAGAAACTACAATTTATACACAAACATATGGTCAATCCAGTCACAGACAGACTCAGTTGCATACAGTCCAATTCCATCCTAGTTTTTACACAAAACATTCCAAGTTTATTTTATTATTAAATCTGGTGAAGTTTTCCATCTAAGAAAGCATCATGCTTCATGATGCTGACTGGAGCATTCACTCCTGGACACGCTTGTCGCGACAGTGGATGGGAAAACTCCTGTAACAGGAAGAACCAGAGCAGCCATCTGCAAAAACCAACTGGGGCTTTGACAAGACAAAGCATGTACACAATTACAGACAAATTGATCCAGGAGTGCCTTCAATGACACTCCCAATGCTACCTGTACGGAGTGAAAATGCCACCTGGTTTATATGAAAAACAACATGGTCAAGTGTGGAAGTTTCAAAATGCTTTATTTAAGCCATTCTGAATATGATATGGAATGGATATAAAACATTACCAACTCATCTGCAACATTTTAGCAGAAAACAGCATTTCAAGTAAAACTGTCGGGATGGTTGATGAAGATTGCAACTATGACACAAACATGACTGGCTGTTTCACCAGAATGATGGAATGAATCCTGATCTGCTTGTATTAAATTCAACTTATTTACAAATGCATGCAAATACAAATACAACACAGTCGATAGAAAAGGTAATAAAACTAGATATACATAGCAATCTTTCAGTATAAATAATGTTCATTATAAATATTTTTTTTGCATATAAATAGCTCCATCTCCCTTAAAGTGATCATGGACACCAATCCAGTTGGTACAGGCACTCTGGAAACAGAATGTTCCAAAGGTATTCCAGGACTCCGCTTCTGGAAATCCCAGGGTTGCTGCAGCTGTTTCAGTCAGCAGCTGTCTGTCTCACACACAACCATATCTGAGATAAGTGGTGTTAACAGGTGATGTGTGTGTATGCTTTTCTTGTCAAAGCTGGAGTTTATTGGCAGCTTCAGAAAAGAGGTTGCAGCAGGAGGAACTGGACTGGTACAGGCACTCTGGAAACAGGCTGCTGTGTTGCTGAGTCGTGTCATCACTTCTGCAGAATAAACTGGTCAATGAACTCGTCCTGCTCGGATTCTACTTTGGACAGGGCTTCATACTCAATACGGTACCTGAAACAAGAACATGACTCACTCACAAAAAAAACAAAAAAAAACTAAACAGATTGAAGTCAAACAGCATCAGCCTGTGGAACTGGGTTTAGTCAATGCTATTTCTCATAACACTTTATTTTTGCTTTCTTGTCTCATAAATGCTTAGATCATTAAAACAACCTAATTCAATATAGGAAGCAGTTTTATATGATACTTGTTAAATTATAAATTAATAACATTTTTTAAGAATACTAACTCCAATATTCCTTGCCACATACAACCCTGATTACTGCTTTACTTGTAGAAATATAAAATCTCCTAAAGAAGAAGCTTATAAAGCTTAAGGTCGTTAGACTCCAGCAGTCCACAGTGGGAAATATCCACAAATATAGAAAATGTGGAATGTGGAACTGGAGCCTACGGAGAAAGGGCTGGTCAACCAAGATTACTTCAGAAAGATATCAGAAACTCACCCAAGAGCTCACAAAAGAATGCAGAGCTATATCTAAAGAAGCACAACACTCACTGGCCTCAGTTCAAGTCAGAGTTCATGATTAAACAGCATGAAGGAGACCAGACAAATCTGGCCTTTATGGGAGACTTTGAGGACCAAAACTAAACAAAACATGAAGATCCAACTCACATTTCCAAAAAATATCCGCTATTGGAGTTTGGGGGAAATTACTTTTTCACACAGGCGAAGCTTTTTTCTACTGATGTATTAAAGCATCCTTCAAAATCTGTATTTTCTATTTACTCTAATTACCTTTGCTTGATATTAAAAGTTGTTTTATTCATGTGTAACAAGAAAGCAAAACCAGAATAACTTTTTTAAAAACAAAGCCTTTTCCACAACAGTGTGTGATGATCAGCTTAAAACTGTCCTTAGGACTGATAAACCGTATTTAACTTTCTCTTCGGATATTGTCTTGAAGCTCCCATCACTTCTTCCTCTTACCTCTCCAGCTGCATTTTCTTTTCCGCTATTAGAGCCTGAAGCTGCTGCTGCTGCGCCTCTCGTTGCTTTGCCACAGACTTCAGCAGGTTTCTGGCTCCAATTGCCTGAAGTACATAAAAATTAGGATAGAAAAAATATATTTTATTTTAATTCTCATTGTCAAATCGAAACATTTAGTCTATTATACCTGTTATGGTTCCTTACAAAAGTATTGCCCCCTTTTGAAATATTTCAGTTTTTCTCATTAAAACCATTTCTGAGTTTTGTATGGTTGGGTGAAGTCATTTATTGTCAAACAGTGTTTACTCTTTTTAAATCATAATGACAACAGAAACTACTTGTGTGCATGTTCTGAGGCCAAAATCACAAGGGTAAGTACATTTTTATGGGCTGATGAGAGTGACTCTTGACGGACCAGATGGATGGGCCTGTGGCTGGATCAGTAAAGGACACAGAGCTCCACATCAGACACCAGCAAGGTGGAGGCAGGGTACTAGTTTGGGCTGACATTTTTAAAGATGAGCTAGTTGGACCTTTACAGGTTGAAGATGGATTCAAAAATCAACTCCCAAATCTTCTGCCAATTTTTAGACGACAATTTCTTCAAACAGTGATACAGGAAAAAGTCTGCACCTTTCAAGAAGACTATGATTTTTATGCAGGACATTGCTCCATTGAGCATCAAAGTACTGCACTATGTGGCTAGCCAGTAAAGGCCTTAATGATGAAAGAATAATGCTGTGGCCCCCCTTCCTCATCAGACCTAAATCCCATTGAGAACTTGTGGGCCCTTCTTAAATGGAAGATTTAGATGAAGGAAAACAGTTCACATCTCTGAATAGTGTCTGGTAGGCTGTGGGTGCTGCTGCACAAAAAGTTGATTGTCAACAGATCAAGAAACTGACAGACTTCATGAATGTTATTTGAAAAGAAGGGTGGCTATATTGGTCACTGATTAATTTTTTAAAAGTCAGAAATGTTTATTTATCAATTTTGATTATCATAGTGGATGATAATAAACAAGTGAGATGGGAAAGTTTTCAGTTTTATTTCAATTGCATAATAATTCTGTACACTAATAGTTGCACAATAATTGTGCACACATAGATGTGTTCCTAAGAAAGCCAAAATCTCACTTTTATTTTCTTAAATATTCAGGTTTGAGAGGTTATTAACATTTTGGATTGACTGAGAGTACTGCAGTTGTTCAACAATAAAATGAATCCTCAAAACTAAAACTTGTGTAATAAATGTGCACACAGTGTATGTACCCTGGAGGATATTTTTGGCTAATTTTTAGAGAATATGAAAGATAAAAACTATTTTCTCCCAGGATTAGTGGTTGAGTGAAGCTAATTATTGTCAAGCATCTGTGTTTACTCTTTTTAAATTACAATGACAACAGAAACTACCCAAATGGCACTAATCAAAAGTAGAGGTGTGCCGATCAATCAGCCACCAATCATAATCGGACGATTTCCATGAAAAAGTGTATGATCGGTGATCGCTGATCACTGTCTCTTGTTGCCGATCACCAAAACCGATCACATTTATCTCAGTTCACAGCCTGCCTGTGCTTCCATCTCCTCTTTCCTTCATACTGTGTGAGCACACGGCAACAAATCCTGTTGTGTTGAACTATAACACTCAGAGTGAATGGGGATGTTTGCGCGTTGCGACAGAAAATTACCTTGGAGTGAAGCACATCAAAATGCATCTTTCTACGTCTGCCTCACCCTCATTTTTTCCGTTTCTGCTTCTTTTGCCAGTTCATCAACCATCTCAATTAGACCACCGACAATCTTCTGAAACTGTCCGATTTCTGCACAGACACATGTTTGGATATCCCATTAGCTCTGTTATGTTGGAAAGAGAGAAGCATGAATGGAATCAACATAGACTTAAAATCAGAGAAAAAAAAAAAGATTGCATGCTTACTGTTCACAAACTCTTTGCACTCCTCCTTTAACTCTGAAGTCTTCTGGCTGACATCAGGCTCAAGCACCCGCAGCTTGTTGAGCTCATCAAAATAGAAGCCCGCCTCTGCTAAGGGGTCCTTTGCCATGGCTGCAGGGCATGACACACGACACAACCAGAATGAGGAGTGAAAAAGAGAAACGCACTGTTTGTATAGAGAACAAATAGAAATTACATTGCTATCGCCTTTTAGCCTTTACATCGTTTTAGATGGGGTTTTGTGTAATAACTACATCCTGAACTGGCTACCAAAGAAATTGAAACCGCATTGCTTTATTTTCAAACACAAATTAAACATTTCTCCCAGCTGAGGTGGTTCACAACTGTCCCGGTGTTATGCCCAGAAACGCATGCCTGCCCAAAATTG
>NW_015116932.1:20385-26193 GCF_001443285.1 Poecilia latipinna | reverse complement strand
GTAGAGTCCGAGACGAGTCCGAGACCATCAAAAAATGGACTTAAGACCGGCCTCGAGACCAAGACCGATCTCGAGTACCACAACACTGCATACATGTATGTTATTTTACTTGTATACTTTTTGTTATTACGCAATAGCCAGCCCCACCCTTCTCTCACCACTCATTCGACTGACTACTGCCCAGTTCTCTGTCTAACAGGTCCGGAAAATCTCTAAAACCCGGGTCTTACCCCAAAGTCGGTTTATAAGAGATATTCTATTTAAACTGGTGGCGGAAAAGACGCGTCTAGCTCTAACTACCTACAATCCAGAAGTTATGACCCTTTTCAGTTGAGAAACAGTCAGCAGAGTAGCCCTCACTACTGCGTAGCTTCAACAACCACTCCTGTTAACGGTAGCTCTTTTCCTTAAAATAACGGCACTTGTTAATGGCTAGATTAGATTTAGTGACTTAGACTTAAGTCCCACGGTCATTATTTTCACACTCACCAAAGGAAAGTACGAAGCCACCACATCTCTAGAATCATGTACGCTAATTTTACTGTAATCAGGGGAAACTCCAATGATCAAATGACTCAATAAATCTTAATGTCCACAAGTTTCATTGGAATTTTTTGTAAGTAATTTATTAAGCAAGCTTTAACAGGGATAATGACAAGCAGATTAACTTTCAGAGATTATAAATTTGCAATAAGACAATAAATTCAACTTAAATCCATTACAACCTATTTCCTTTCTGTCCCTATCCTGTGTCACTAGTTTAACTAAGCGAGGCTCTTGGGGGGCAGTTCAACTCACACCCAGATGGCAACTGATCCCGACAGCAGAAATCTTCAGATGTCCTTGGTCAGAGTCTTTGTCCTGTTGTGGCAAAGTCCCCTTTCAGAATAGAAGCAAAGCAGAACTGTCCGTTGTCCTTTGAGCGCACAGATCTTCGTCAATCAATGACCTTTGTCTTTTCCCCAAGTCTGCTGCAGTAGGGTAGAGATCGTTGGGTTGAGGCAGAGGCGTTGGTCGAATCAGGAACCAGGGCTGGGGGTAGATGGATCTTGTCCCTTCTTAGCGGCGCGAAGTCTCAACTTCCCCTTGGTTCCAGGGTGCAGTCCTCTGCTGGTCTTCAAACTGCGTCCTCTTGTTGCTCTCCTTCAGCGCCGCGGACAAAGAACAGTTTCTTCCCTTGTCTGCTGGTTTTTATATCCTCTCAGCCCATGGTTGTGAATGGGAGAGGTCTATGTGACTTCTGGAACATTCCGATGAGTCTGTGGAAAGCCCCAACCTTTCCCAACCATCATCTCTTTCGTGACTCATTGCAGCAACTCTCTTCGGTACTTCCCTGTTTCTGCTGGCCATCTGGCCATCACTTCCCTTTTTGAGCCTCCCCAGCGCCCCCGCCTAATTGCGACACAGTCCGAGAACAGAACCTGCCTTCATTTCTCACGACCTCAAATCTTCAGTCATCACATTTCTTTAATTCATTATAAAATATAATTCTGTAATTATAAAACATAAACAATTTGTCATTGTATCAACTTATAACTCTCAGTATGATTCTTCATTATTTATCTATTCTGTAACTCAAGCTGTTGCTGTTTCTAATCATCAATAATCATCATACACCACTTCAATAATCATCACACAACAATCAAATTGTTACTGTTATTCAGATCACGAATACAGAATACATATTTCAAATGTACATTACAGATTATTCCAACCATTACATATATATGTATTTTTATTCATCTTTAATCATCATTAAATCAATATGCAAGATTACTGTTATTTCTCAGGCCTTTATGCTCCGTTTTCTGCGTGTGCCTGGAAAGATCTCACCACCTTATGCCAGTTTTCATGACAATACATACATATATATAAATATATGTATATGTTTATCAGCCGACGAGTTCTAGCTTCATCCGTGCTGTGCAGTGAATCCGTCTCTTTTTAAAGATATCTCCCTCTTCTTCCTTACATTGTGTCTTTATGAAACCTTAAAAACAAAAACGGAAGATTTAGGATGTATCTTACTTTTGAAAGAGTGAAAGAATTACATATAAATAATAGTCTTTACCACCTGTGTAAACTTTGCTGGTGAATTTTATAACACATAATATAAGTTTTATAATATATGTTACATTGTTTAATTTCTAATGTAGGCTCTTGTGTCAGATAATCCAAGTCATTGTTAGAGAATAATTAATTTTTTTAGATTTACGGAATCTCAGTTAGCCTTCATAGCGGGGCTGAACCCGTATTACACCAAGCACTGTAGCTAATATTAGCTGGTATCTCGCTGGTGGACATAAATACAGTAAAGTCATATTCTAATCACAATATATACACAATAATATGTCCATCTTACTAGTGAAATGTTGTCTGTCGAGCCCTCACATCAATAGTCCATCGATCCGAACAACAATATCCCTCAGTGCTGAGGCATCTTATGCTGTTTTGGTTGAGCAAAGTAGGAGGGACGACCGCTCCAAGATGGCCGCCGTATTTCCTGCACCGGAGCAGCCAATGCAGGGTCTATTCTTATATTATGTCAATGAGCCACACAGGCACACCTGCTAGAAGGAAATGAATGCACCCAGTAGAAGACTTTCAGTCTATTGGCTGAGGGGTTACTAGACGACTGTGCAAAAAGGCAGTTCTATGTTTCACAAGTGAGCAGAGAATCCGAGCAGAGGAGATGTTTTGAGTACAAGCAATACAAGTTTTGAAAAGAAAGACATGCAGTCATGCTTTCAAAATGAAAATATAAGCATGAAAATATATTCAAAGTTTTGAGAACAAAATACATGAAATCCTGTTTTCAGACTGAAAATGTGTGGTCTCGGATTATGGCAGAAAAATTCCTCCATAACTGACCTCTGAGAGGTTCCATTTACATTGTTATGCAATGCAAATACATAACAATGTCTTTGTTATGCAAATACATAACAAATACAAATACAAATTTTATCTATATATTGTTAACAATACATATATATTATATGGCAATACATACAATATTATGTATTATCATTGTCTCAAATTGTCATTTGAGAAATTTGTGTAAATATACACAAACTGTATGTTTGTGCGTGGCTGCGTGCGGCAGCCACAAACTTTCTTTGTGGACAATAACAAACTACCAAGTGCGAAAACTCACTGAAAGTCACTGAAAAGTCACTGAAATCTGACTACGTTCCATATTATTTAGACCAAGAAGCATCAAAACCTGTCTTTTAATTATTTAATTTTTTTTATCGCTTAAGCTTAAACAATGAAACTGAATCACATCCATCCTCATCAGTAACATAACACACACAAAATAAAAGAATGAGAAAACCTCACTCAAATGCAAATAGTAAATTTCCTCAGTTTTTGTCACATAAAGATGCAATGCATTGGTCTGTGTGCTCAAATGCATGTTATCTGTGGGGTAATTTCATTCTCACTGAAAAAGAAAAATGAGGTTGGATCAGCAGATTAACTCCAAAAAGGTCGGATTTGATCATTTTTAAGGTAATCAAGGTGTGTATAGAATCACATGTATTAGGTGTGCCAAGGTGTACTACGTAATTGCGGAATGCTTTGGCTCTGATAGAGAAAATTGTCAATAGAAGGATTTGTATAGGGAGCATGTGTTCAGAGATTATATGGATCAGTTGGCACATGTTGGTGGCACAGAAGTTTGTTAGAGATCATCCTGAATCTCTGACAAACTTGTCCCTGCCTCAAAGAAGGAGCTGTGGGAGCTGCTGATGGGTCTGACAATCATAACTTCAGTTGAGCCATGCCAGCTTTGTGAATAGAAAGCATCTCCATTCTGTAAATGTGCAACTTATATCAGCAAAAATGCCTAATAAATGTAGTGACTGTCTGTCTTTAAGTCCCAGCTGAACGCTCTGCTGTTAAAACATGCATTTCTATTTGCATTAATCAACATTGTCTTTCTTAAATATTTTTTTTCTATTTGCATTTTCCTGTAAAATGTATTGTTTTTGTCTTTCTGATATAACTTTTTTGACCTGAAAGCAACTTTTAAAGAAAATTTATATTATTATTATAAATACTTATGTTACTACAAAAAGGGACCATTATCATGGTGGTGGCAGCCTTCTGGGTATTTATAGTTATTTATATGTTATGGATGGGGACAGGGCGGACCAGGAGCTACTCTCTTTTTCTTGCATATTAGGATGTATAAAGGAAATATGTACATCTGACTTTTTTCTGTGTGCCACACTTTTCAAAATTTTTCTCTATGCCAATTTTTAGTATGAAAGCTGTGTGCTCTTTTATACACTCTTTAAAAAGGAGTCTCTCCTCTTAAAAAGAGGAGTTTTTAAAGAAGAAAAATTTAAAATCTCCTGGGTCTTTGGAGTTTTGTTAAATTACTTTAAGATTTTAACTCCAATTTTAAGGAGTTAATTTAGGAAGTCAAATTTCTTTTAAGTCATATTTGATAATTATAGCATTTTCATTGCAATTTAACATAGTAAATTGATTGTGCTGTAAAATGGCACTATGCACAAATCTGAGGCTATTGGAAGCGTGAAACTGCATTTCCGCACTTGTAACCTGATCTGTGCGTAAATGCAGTTTTGTCTGTGCGTAACAGGTGACTCATGCGTACTTAACATTTGTAGGATTAGGAGAAAGTTTGAATTCGTAATTGTCAGATTTGTGAGGTTAAAGTTAAAAAAAATCTGTATGTGGAAATTTAACGTTTGTAGAAATTGTAATTGTGTGTGTACTTTTATTTTGTATTCGTAATTATTTTAATATTTTAATAATGGAAATTTAACGTTTGTAGAAATCGTAATTGTGTGTGTACTTTTATTTTGTATTTGTAATTATTTTAATATTTATGTATTCATTTGACCACATATTTACAAGTACCCGGAGTTATGCACAAATGTTCGTTTTACGGTTTACAAATCATGTTTCACAGATACAACTACCCGAAGTTACACACAAAGATGCTTGAGTGGATTATAAATCTGATATGACACACACACAGGTATTTTGAGGCTGTTTTCACTCCATATTCACCATGGGATTTGGGGTCATAGTTCAGGGATTATTTGAACTCTGGTTATGTGAATCATCTGCTCTCAGTTGTAAAAAAAAAAAAAAGGAAAAAAAAAACATGCAAAAAAGAGTGAATTTAAGTCTGTAAAAAGAACAAACCAGAACTGACATAACAGAGCTATGTCAACATGAGGCCACCATGAGTGGCTCAATTCTAGACACTTAAATTATATCTGAAGTGTTCTCTTTTCTTTTGCTTAGGTGATGATGATGAAGATGCTCCGATGATCAGTGGTTTCTCCGATGATGTTCCCATGGTTATTGCATAGCAGAACATCTCTTTTACTACCCCCCTTCCAGCTCCTTTTGTACCCTTCTCCCCTCCCTGAGCCCCCAACACTCCCTGTCAGCGGTGCCTGTACGTCAGAGTGTCAGGATAACACGTGGAAACTTACCGCCATCTCAAATCCAACAACTGGAATCCATCCACTTGGCAGGAAACGTAAAGAAAAATGAGAATATCTTAAAAGATGAATATTTTTCAAGGGTACAATGCATTTTTTTGGAAGTGCAATAACTTATTTTTTATAATGTTAAATATATGTTTATGATGTGAGGCCAGACAAAGGACTTGGAGGAAAAAGTAGAAACAGAAGAAAGCCGTGAATGATCAGAGTTTGTCTGGGGAATGAAAGACCCAATCTGGAATTTAAACTCTGGCTTCAACATGCAGAGTTTAAATTCCAGATTGGGAATATATATATATATATATATATATATATATAT
>NW_015116932.1:13110-16588 GCF_001443285.1 Poecilia latipinna | reverse complement strand
ATATATATATATATATATGTACACACACACACACCCACACACTCTCTATGTATATAGAGAGATAGAGAGATTCGAAAAAAAACTAGCTTCATGTAGTAGAATGTGTAGTGTTGAAGTACATGTTGTACTATATAAGTATGTCCATATTTGGTGCCCCATGAGGCAGCTGGAAGAATTCACTGGATCATGTTTCGTATTTGGAGAAGTCCAACTAAACACGTCTATCACTGTGTACTTAGAGAAACACTTTTCCTTTTTACCACCAGCACACTGTTTTTTGTAGAGTCAAACACACAGGCAGGGATTGGAGAATAAGCCTGACTTTTGGCCTCCAAGCTTTGCCAAGATCATCTTAACTATTTGTAAATATTGGCTTTTTAAGGTTCTCTCCTTGTAATGCTATCTATCATTATGTAAAATGTGTATTTTGGTTTGATTTTTTTTTATCCTTCAGGATGATAAATTATTGTCCCCACAATTTTTGCCTTAGCTGTGATCATAGAGCAAGTGAGTTCAGGGTTCTCAGGGAACTCTGCCAGAGCAGACACCAGCGCAGCATCATAGTCACCACCACGGCTTTTTCTCAAATGGATGTTTACTGCTGATCAGTTTTTTAAAGAGCTGTGGGTGGCTCAAGCAGGTTTCTGTCACTGATTGGGTGACAAAGTCAAGACCTTAATGGGATCGTTTAATCGTGTTCTGTGGAGAGGTATGAGCAGGTAACATCTTCCCTGCAGTAGCTCCTCAAAATGGATAGTTTGGAACTTTTAATGTGAGCAGTTTACAGCTGCAGTATGCAACTTTTATAAACTATACTATATATATATATATAAAACATAAATTGAGACAGATAATCTGTAAAATATAACTGATCTCCTCTGACTCTTCACTGTTCTCCTACAGCCATCTGCAGAAATACACCACTGGGTCAAAAGCAACTAATCAGAACCAGGAGGAGGGGCTTAGATCTGTCAATCACTCTCATGTGCACGCTGCTCACATTTTCCTTCTTGCACTCGATGAAATCTGCCATGAATGCTCGTTAGCATAACCACTGATGTCATCAGATAAATAGTTTTCATGTAGCAGTACATTGTTTCTCCATCATTATCACATTGAACATTGTGTACATAAGACTAATTCTCAGCACTAAGACCATCCTCCTGGCTCTGATTGGTTCTTTCAGACCAAACGGTGCATTTCTAGAGGACAGTAGGACCACAGGGAGCAGTTCAGTTTTTTTTTCACAGATTATCTGTCTCATACTGTCACAACATGGTGACACTTTTAACAAATATTTAAAAGACATTTATGAAAGTTACATACTGTAGCTTTTATAATTATAAACTTAATGAGTTGGTACCAGATCCTAAAGCTAGCAGTTAGTCGAGCATTGGCTCATCCTGAGATAACCCAAATCTCAAAAATATTGTTTTTGAGATTAAAAATTAATTATAAACCTTTAAAACTTCAGAGTAATAACCTAAATATCTATATCATAGAGTACACATAATCAATTGATTTACATGTTCTTTTCTCAGTTTGTTTTACACTGGAAGATAAGAGGTGGTGCAATTCTTCCTACCTCAGTATCCTGTGTAAATAATCAACATGTTCATTGTAAATAACAGACTGATACAAATATAAGTTTCATAGTGTTCACTTCTATGACATGTGAAGACAGTAGAAATCCAGCCATCAGAACCAAGTAACCTGGATTGATAGTAAATGAAAATAGCAACAGAGTTATCTATGGCACATAAGATAGTTATGGCTCACTACCAGGACTTCGCCAGAGTTTGGGTAAAATGTAAGATGTTTTGACTGCCTCTGTTAGCTTATCAAGTTAGCTCACAGATGCAAGCAGGACTCGCATCAAAGCAGAGTGCTGTTATGTTAAACATGTCAAGTCTCAGAAATGGCATAGTCATACTAACTATTCATAACCTGTCCACACAACACTTAGATAAACAGTTGAATGCTCCATCAGAGCCATCAAAGGATTCAAATGATGTCCATATTTGGACATGATCAGAACATTCAGCCTCTCTATTGCTTCATCTCCACTGAGCAGTATGGAACAGTTTGATGTCTATTTTCATTATAAAAGCATCCCAGTACCCCACCATGTACAACTGTACAGTACTGTCAGGGTGGAGCTGCTAGCTTCACATAACACAGTCCATTTATTGGAGGACAAAAAAGCATCACTGCTTCCAACAACCACGAGACATACTACTGCGTCACATTTGCTGTTGCACGATTCTGATGCAATATTAGGCATTTGGGTTTAAGTTTACCTGCCCAGTGAGGGTCTAACTGGTGGAAATGCTTTTCTTAATACATAAAACAGCCTAACAAACTGCACCTACCCGGGGCGTACCGCTTAGTGAAGACGAGGTGGTTCTGTCTAGTCATGTCTAGTCAATAATCTGCTGTTGATTGTTCAGAGATGGCTTTCCGTTTGTCTGTGTAAACAGAATACCTGTAAACAAGTTCACATCCAGAATAAGAAGGATAAAAAAAAAACACGCCCGTGTTCATCTCTACACCACACCTCCAGCTCCCCCACACTCTGTTCACTGATGTTTGTATTTTGCCTTTGGGCCTGAGCCATTCGAAATTCCAACCCATGGTGTCCTTGCTTTCTTTCATTCATGAAGTCTTCATGAATGTATTTTTAAATGTATTATTTCCAAAGCATCAATCCAGCTCGCTATGCTAATGTCTTTGCTTAAAGAAAAAACAGAAGTGGAGCTGACAGCCTTTATGTCTACATACTAGTCGCTCTGTAAAACTCCAGCTGTAAATGTAGAATGTCCATTCATTAGCTCAGAACCGTTTGGTGTGGTTCCTCTTGACATCAGTGCTCAGTTGTGACATTAATTCAGTGTTCCTACGCAGTCTGGAATTTTACTTCACCATTTTCCAGAAGTATGGCAAAAGAATATGGAAAAATATTGGTATGTCTAAGGTCTATAACTTCATCCGTGTATCATTTGTTCTGACATTGGTCTTCTTTTTGTCTATTCTTCCATTTCTTACTCTTTTATGACTGCTCTTGGGTCATCCCATTGTTATTCTTTGTGCTCTTACTTCTTTCACTCTTTGTCTTTCTTTTCATCATTGCGCTATAAACAACCACCAAAAAATCATAAACTTTACTATTTCCTATTTTAAAATGAGCAGGAAGGATTGGGAAGTTAAGGCAGAAAAAGAATGGAAACTTTCCATGAGAAGTTTTGGAACCTGCTTTTTTATGGAGTTAGATTAGTTTCACAATTATTAAATAAATAAAAAAAATCACGTCAAACAAAAAAAAATCTTAAAAAGTTTTTAATCATAAAAATAATTTTTTACAAAACAAAACATTTTTTAAAGATTTTTTTTGATTGAAGTCACTAATTTTTTGATTGAAACTTTTGTTTTGGTTGAGTCTATTTTTTTTGGTTGAACTCGTTTTCTTGCTTATACAACT
>NW_015116932.1:7732-8213 GCF_001443285.1 Poecilia latipinna | reverse complement strand
AAGAGAAGTGGAAGCTGCAGGATCTTCAGAACAAACAGGTCATGATTAAGCTACTGATTATCCCTCTGTCTGGACACAGGATCAATATAACCAGTTTAAAAGCTAAAATGAATGGTTATTTGCCAGACATGGAAAACTGGGATGCACTCCAACATTGCAGCTGATGGGCTGCAATGTTGGCCGCTACAACTTTATTTTGTAGCGGCCATTCTGAATTAGATGTAATATGCCTTTTGCTGTGTTATGATATTAAATTAAATTTGTATTCTCCTAATTTCCCATTCTAGTATGACCAGCAGAGTGCAGCTGAAGCAGGACAGGCTTGTAGGTATTACTGAGTCCAGCTCCTATAGAGGATCAGAATATGAGGATGGAGAGACCAGCAAGTGTTGAGTCAGAGAAGGCCAGGTAGGGAAGTAAGTGTTGCTTTTAAGGGCCAGGTGTGTTTCCTAAAACTAAGTACAAGACACATACACACCAA
>NW_015116932.1:0-1347 GCF_001443285.1 Poecilia latipinna | reverse complement strand
GGATTTCTTATGATTTATGCAGCGCTATTCCATTCTCTGACAGGCATCTTCTGCCGCTCAGAGAAAACAACTGCGCATGCCTCAGAGCGCCGCGTGCAAGTGAAAGGTGGGGAGGGGAGGGGAGTAAAAGAAACATGTTATTGGTTGGATTTTAATCGGTGTGTTTTGCATCCAGTGAAAACAAAGATGTTTACAAATAAAGTGGACAGAATGCTGTACGTTTAGTGATATTCTCACAGTTGCGGTCTCGACAGGTCTTGAAATAAAATGCCGAGTCCGCAGTGCCCGAGACCGAGACAAGACCGAGACCAAATCTGAGACGAGACCGAGACCATCAAAAAATGGTCTCGAGACCAAGACCGATCTCGAGTTCTACAACACTGCCGACAGTCCGCCAACAACTCGTGTAGTGTGCACTGGACATTACACTAAGGAAGAGCACCTCCTCTTCCTTCAGTGCCATCAACAGAAAGGAAAAAAGACAGGAAGAGACGATAAAGCCGATAATTAAAATGAGGTGGATAGGTTTAATTTATCATGCGATTAATTCATTTATCGTTTATCGCAACAGGCCTAGTTACATTGCCGCCCCTCATCGACAACACTAATTATGTGCTTGGTAAATAAATCATCTGCACAGTCACTTGACGTGTGGTGCAGATTAACGTGGACCTGATAACATTGGTGCAACGATCCGCTGTTTTCCCATTTTAGCTTCAATGCTAGTTATACACCCACACACACACACACACACACGGAGGATTACACAACAGTTTTTAACACATACAGATTTTGGTATTTTCCACACTTAATGCCACTCGACAGAGGTGCGCTGGTTAACGAATTCAACATAAAGAAAGGCGAATATTACACAAGCCTAGTTTATGTATTTTACCTAGTGCTAACATTAGTTAGCACAATATTCTACCAGGGATCACAGTAGACAAAATATGTGACAAAATAAGTTGTGTAAGATTTCTTCTTTGAAACAGTGTTTTGTAGCTGCTAAACGGTGTAATTTTGTAAAGATTACTGTCCTGTCACCGAAGTCCTTTAGTTCGGGACAAAGTTCTGAGATCTCAGGGAGTCGGAGTCATCCACTTTAGTCAGCGGTAACCAATCGGAACACGTCTTACATTGCTCGTCCTTAAGCCCCGCCCAGGATGTTCATGTGAGATTCGCAAGCAAATAAAGTTGAGTTCAACCAAAAAACAGGAGCTTCAAAAAATACTTAGACTCAACCAAAAACTTAGGTTGTCAACCAAAAAATTCTGATATGCAAAAATAAGTTTCAAACAAAAATTAGTGATTTCAACTTAAAAAAATAAACTCTTTAAACATTTTTTT
>NW_015116931.1:23365-26205 GCF_001443285.1 Poecilia latipinna | reverse complement strand
CTAAAGATTTTTCCACAGTCCACACATGAAAACATCTTTTCACCAGTGTGAATCATCATGTGCTGAGTTAAACTAAGTTTGTGACGAAAACTTTTTCCACAGTCCACACATGAAAATGGCTTTTCACCAGTGTGAATCATCATGTGCCGAGTTAAATGCTTTTTTTGACTAAAACTTTTTCCACAGTTCACACATGAAAATGGCTTTTCACCAGTGTGAATTACCATGTGACGAGTTAAATTCCGTTTTCGACTAAAACTTTTTCCACAAGTTTCACAGGAGAAAAGTTTCCTTCCTTCCTGATTCTGGTTCTCAGCTTCAGCAGCTTCCTGGAAGATGACTTGGTTCCTGTTTGGTTCTGATTCAGTTTGGTATGTTTGTTCATAAACAGGAACCAACATGAAGGTATCAGTCTCCTGTTTTAACTCAATATGTTCTTCACCCTGACTGCAGTAAACTTCTTCCTCTTCCACTTTTATCTGCTGGTGTTTTAGATCCTCCTGCTCTTCTTTTATCTGATGATCTTCTGGTTCTTCCTGTTCTTGTTTCACCTGGAGAGGTTCTAACTCCTCCTGGTCCGGATTGAAGCTCCTTTCCTGGTTACATATCTCCTCCTCATAAATGTTATGTTGCAGGCAATCTAGACAATAAAACAGAGGAAAATGAAGAATTGTTGATTTTATTGAAGTAAATGAGAAAAGAATTTCATTGTTTAGGAGAGAAATCACCAGATAAACTTGGGTTCCCCGATTGCAGTATTCTGATTGCTGATTACAGATTTTTTTAAAAGTCTGACTTCTCGATTCCTGTTTTGACCAATAATCTGGAATTTATAAACTAGTAGAAGTTTTTCTGGATCTCGTTAGTTCTAACAGGCTTGATTCCTGTTCTGGGTTGAGTGAAGTATAAAACTAAATGTTCTTCTAGCGGGTTGGTGGATAGTAAGAATAAGTACTCTAGAATTTATAAACTAAAGAGTTCCTCTGGCTTTGTAATTTGTTCTAATAAGAATAAGAGTAAGTAGTATAAAATGACAACATCGGGAAGGATCTGGCACATATGCAGGATAAGGCACAGACATGGAGCCAATGAAAGGCGGTCACAATTACAAAGTGCATTTATCTGTTGATTTGGAGTGTGGATGCAATTAGTCTGTGAACCCTGTACAGCCAGCTCTCCCAGGAACCAGTCTCTGATATGATGGTCTTATCTAAGAGCAAGTCCTTGGAAGTGGCACAGATGTCGTCAGGAAGGGAGCAAGGACTACAAGAGTACAGATTATTAGGTTTGTATGTTATACTGAATGTTCATAAAGGGCCGGTTGTGCCAGAATGTATTGATAAAACCCATTAGAGTGTTATAATATCAATAAATTTTCCTCTCTTGCTCTCAGTGAAGGCAGATACTTTTTTCCTCTGCTCCCTCCCTGCCCTGCTTGCTCTGTTTTTGTCTCGTCTTTTTCTATATTTTTGGAGCCTTTCTTTGCACATCCTCCAAATGGGCAAAGATCCAAATGGATCTGGTCAACCGGTCTCTCAATGAAATGGATCAAATTTTCTCAACGAGAAGTCTAGGCACAGGAGAGCCCTCTTGTCCTACAGGGACACACCCAGCAGGATTCATTCATGATAACAGGATTTCTGCTGATTGGGGCTTGTGGCTGATCGACAAATTTGTGACGGACTTGGCTGAACTAGCGAACAGTCAGACTGTTGGTGTGGACAGAGACACAAGTTGGATGCGAGTCTTGCTGAGACTCGCAGCCCAGCTGAGGACTGAAAAACTCTAACAGGATGGAATCGATCTTGGAGAAGTTGCTAATTTCAGCTCAGTGGAACGATTAAACTAATCTGGATAAATGGGAACTGAGATGTAGCGGAGAGACTTTAGGGGAGATTGAAATTTATAATCTACCTGACCGAAGACTTTCTGTATCCAAATTGGCTTTTCCCGTGTTGCCTTGTGAATGCTGCATATTTCCAATCTCCTGGAAGATATGTAAACATAACGCTCCTTCCCACCCCACCCCCTCCTGTTTCCATGCATACAGACAGGCGATCTGTCCAGGGTGTACCCCACGTCTTGCCCGGAACCTTAGCTGGAGAGGCACCAACAACTCTCCCGACCCCACTAAGGGACAAGGGTGTAAAGAAAATGGATGGATGGACAGACATATACATATAATATAATGGATATTATATATTAATATATTATTCAATATTAATCATTTATTTGTTTGTATATTTATAAAAGTATATATTGACATTGCTAAATAATTTATTTGTATAATAAATATCAATATCATAATACTCTATTTCTATTGTATTGTTGTCCTCACTAAGCATATTTAAATATGCTGAACTATGTATCAGTGCACTTTAAAAAATACTTAAAAAATACAATTGTTTATAAATTTAGCTGTAATAGCTGTTGGAATAAGGTTTCCAGTAACCAAAAAGTGCGTTATGATCGACTAAATGCGCCGATACTTCATTACGCCTGCCGAACATATAAGGCTGAGTGGAGCGGTGGACTGCTCCAACATGGCTGCTGTTCTGTCAGATAGCCGTACGTATGCTGTCAGTATAGCATACATGCAGTGAGTACGCATGCCCACGCATGCGCATTAAGAAGTCAGACGGTCAGTAGAGTTGTCAGTTCAGCATACATAACAAGTTATGACGAAAATAAGTGATTAAATTGTTTATAATATCATAACTAGATAAATATACATGCGTTGTCGTGGTTTCAAAGGGTCTAGCTGCAGCTGGAGTCAGCTACAACAGCCTGTGTAAAACTCATTAACCTACTTAACCGCTAAGTCAGGATGCCATACAGCT
>NW_015116931.1:12709-17270 GCF_001443285.1 Poecilia latipinna | reverse complement strand
TAATATCAATACAGAACCTTAAGCTTAACAAGTAGCCTGTAGGCTACCGGTGTTGGGTTCTGTGTCCAGCTACTACATTCATTTTGCCCCCAAAAGATTCTTAGAGACAAGGAGTCTCTAAGAATCCTCTTCCCTTCCCCCCCTCACACACAATATGTGTGAGGGGGGGAAGGGAAGCTCTCAACCAGAGAGCTATTTGTAATGATAGGGGGGGCCCAGAAAATGTTTGGAGACCGCTGGGGGGGCAGGAGAAAAAGTTTGGGAACCACTGGTCTAGAGCATAAAAAGCTACGGCGAGCTTTGGTTTGCTTTCTTTAAAACCATCGCTTTATGTTTAGGATCGTTGTGCTGGAAGGTGAAACTCTATTCAACTGTATTTTTACCGTTTTGTAATGCAATTCTCCTATTAATGTAGGAGAGCCATAACATAAGAGCTGAAGTCACTGGCTCCATTTTCTCTTTACATAAATGAGCTATTTTTACAGCATAATTGTCATGTCTGTCTTCATTTATACGGGAAGGGAACCGTTACTAAAATAATCCGTACAGAAAGATTCAGATACTTAGACATTAACCTTCATCCAAACGCTGGTGTTTCCTACCTATTCGGTGTAAAATAATCCGGGGAGTCCGGGAGAAATCCAGCAGTCTGCGCTGATCATCCATCTCTTCCTCCGACTTGACGATGATTCCTTTAAACTCTGTGAAAGTTTCGTCAGCAGGATTAACTACACGTTTAAGCTGGACTGAAGACATGTTGTTTTTTACAGAAACACTCGAACATTTAACAGAACAAAGCATGCGCCATCATCTTCCTCTTCCTCCCTTCTCGTTTTCTTCTTCTTTTTCCTTTTCATGGCCGTTGGCAAGCAACTTATAGGTGCATTAACGCCACCTTCCAGATTGGAGTATGGATCACAAGTTTAACTATTAAAATCTCCCCATAACACCTGTTCTTAGGAAATTAAAAATACTGCTAAAACCTACATCCCCTGATGATCTCTGTGAAACAATTGTCTAATATCTAACTTATTTTTATTTCTACTTAAATCTCTAAGTAACACCTCTCTTTCCCGAACATATTTATTACATTCTAAGAAAATATGTTGTACTGTTTCTAATTTTCCACAGTAATTAGAGCAACATGTATTATGTTTATTAATTATTTTAAGAGTACTATATAATCCTGTATGTCCAAATCTTATTCTAGATATAGGCTAATATCTTCCTTTTTATTTCTATTACATTTTCTTAATTGCTGGGTTTCAGTCACGTGACCCAGATGATGCGCGAAATTCAGATGGAGGTCCAGAAGGGGACTTCTAGAGCTGATGTCCTAAATAGGCTGGAACAGGCGGTATCTCGAACAAATATTAGTATATTTAGGATATGATCCGTATTACCTCGGTAAAAAAAAAGAAAAAAGACTTCTCTTATAATCTTGAGGATTTACCCGCGTCAAGGCGATCCACGTCATTAACTGGACCTGCAGACCTCAGATTATACATGAGCTAGAAGAAAGCTGTCAAAATGTCAATCATTCAAGTTGGGTCAAGCATTTAGGATCAAAAGCAGCATTAAATGTTTCTGCTGGGTGAGTAGTGAGTTGTGCTATTTTAAGTGATAAATCTGTGATAACGATGCTATGCTAACAACGAGCTAACTCATGTTATTTTATGAGCTTAAGTCTCCTGGTAAATAATTTATTTAGCTTCTGTAAACCCAAATTCATGCTGGAGTTGTACGTTAATGTGGAATCGCTGTAGGACGCTGGATTCAGGTCCAATGTAAGTCAACGATTCGTACCGATCTACAGAAACCCCGGTATTCTGTTCGTGGCCAGACACGAAGCATGTGGGTGAATAGTCACAGCTCACGGTGACTGTATGGCTGGATAGGTCAAGGTATAATTAATTTATTTGGCTTTTTATTTATTTTTTAGCATGAAAGTTCCACTGAATAAACATTTTCTGTTCGTGGCTCGGCACTTAGCTAGCTGCTAACAACATTAGCACTCTGAGTGGATCCACTTTTCTCCTCTTTTTTCACTACGTTTTTTAAAATTAACTCCCATGCGACCAACTACCTTTGAAACACAAAAATAACGTTTATATTTTTCTCTATTTGAACGGTTGGAGCAGCAGTAAAGGACTCAGACTGTAGACATTTTGATGCTAGTTCAACAGAAATAAAAGGGCGGAATTTATTTCCGAACCTCTTCATCTGCATTGGGTGACGTAGGTGCTACGTCATCTGAAACCCAGCAATTCCCCAACGTTTTTGGATACTATAGTAAAACCTCGCCTTGTCTCCTCTATCCCACTGCTCTTGCTATTTCTTCTTCATATACTCTTTTATAATATTTTTTAATTTCATTTTTACTTATTTTAATATTTAAATCAACAATATTCTTTTTTGAAGCACTCTTAGCAAAACTATCAGCCAACTCATTTCCTACCACACCAATGTGGGCAGGAATCCAAACTAGTTTAACTTGAGAACCATGATTTTTTATCCTGAATATTGAGTGAATTATATCCAGTATAATATTTTCCCTTGATTCTGAGTTTACTTCTTGAATACTAATTAATGCCCTACCTGAATCTGAACAAATTATAACCTCTCTTTTTTCCACTTCCTCAATCCATTCTAAAGCCATTCAAATTGCCAATGGTAATTCAATTTATCTGTTATTCTTTTATTTCTCATAATATTCTCTTTCTATATAACTCTCCACTTCTTTATTTTTTAATTGTCTCCTTTTTTCAGTAAATTTAAATCAACTTCAGCCTGTCCAGAGATCCATGATGAAATAACAGGAATAATGTTGAGAAAAAATGATTATTTTTAGTGTTTAATACAGTTTAATCTTTTTTGAACAAATTTATTAATTTAGAACAGGTTTGTGTTAATGATTTAAAACTAAAACTATTGCTGGGTAAGTATTCAACTTACAGGAAGGAAAATAGAGATCAAAAGGGAACTCTCACTGAGGCTCCTGTTGTGTTATCAGAGAGGAGAGGAGCCCATAAAATTAGCATCTGCAGGAAGGCAGTATCATTTGGATGAGCGTGGGAGAGAGAAGTTTGCTCGGTTCACGGAAGATCAAAAGTCTTCCAAAACTAACATCTGGGACGGTGTAAAACTGAATACAACATAGAATGTTTAAAACCACTAACATTTATTTTGTTAGACATTTTTCTTAGTTATTAATAGCATGCTCTGACTGAAAATAGTTTAACTGTAGTTTTAGAATTACTAATGTAGTCAGTGATGAATGTATTTTGAAATTTTATTATTTGCTACTATATTGGAATCAAATGGAAAAGTGTGTGAATAAAAATATTTTGTTTAGTATTAGAAAATTGCTCAGGTTTATGATGAAAGGGTTTTGGAAAATGATTATGTTAATTTTTATACTCGGGATTGAATATTATATTTGATAGGTCAGAAAAAGGAATTTTTATCCCATTCTGTTCTGTTGATTTTATGTATTACTTTTGGTTTATGCCAGGACTCATTCTTTTGAGGTTCTGAATGCAGAAGAAAAAAATCAGGTTTGTGGAGATAACCTTTGCTGGAACTAATTACAGAATTTAAGTTTGTTCCTGAGGTATCTGAGTAGGGAGAAAAGCGGGAGAGATTCCAGATTTCACAGCTATCTGTGAAATACCTTTCTCTGTTTCTCTTTGCCCAGATGGCCTTAAAACCGCAGGAGTTCAGCACAAGCTCTCCTCTCCTTTTGTTAAACAGAGGTGACAAAGTGGTCTTTGATCGTGGAAGCAGAATGGTAAGGAGGTTCCAACTTTAAAGAGGGTCCAAGATAGCTTCCAGTTGGTCAAGCAGAGGTACAGCTTAGTTAAATATATTAAAGAGGAGAAACACGCCTTTGCTATAAAAAGTTTGTACACACGAGTAACAAATCAGATTGCTGCCTTATTTTGATTTTTTGCATCAGCACTCTCCAAAGACTTGTCTTTACCTTTTTTTTCTCTATTTGTCTCAGGTAAAGTAATGTATGACTCTGTTCTGCAGTTTTCTGTTGTCATTTTATGTGTTGTTTTCTATTGGATTAAACCAGGGGTCCCCATACTTTTTCCTGTGAGGGCCACATAACTTTTCCTTTCTCTGGTGGGGGGCCGGAGTCAGTTTGTAACAGAAAAAGTGTGACGTTTGCAGGAGTGCCTAAATGTAAAAATATATTGTTTTCCAGAAAGCACAATCAAATAACATTCTCTGGGTTCTTCACAGAAAAAATCCAGTAAGGATAATAGTCCGTATTTTCCGAACTATGAGCCGCACTGGCCTATAAACCACAACCCCAAAGTTTTTTTGTTTTTTTTATAAACCAGTAAACATGCACATATAAGCCGCAGATATCTCTGCCGCTCCAGGTTTTCCACAACTATGCAGCAGCAGCAGAGGGGGGCGGACACCCAAAATTGAGTCATAACAGGTCAATTGAATATCACATTTATTAGGGTTGAAAAAGAAAAAGTTGCCAAGATTAGATTTAACAGAACTGATTATGGTAGTTTACGAACGGTAACTGTAACAGTAA
>NW_015116931.1:4973-8398 GCF_001443285.1 Poecilia latipinna | reverse complement strand
GCGCGCAAGTAACCAATGATTCACTTCCTGCTAAAGCGCCCCCTGGTGGTTGAAGAAAAATTCACATATAAAGGGTTTATAGTCCGGAAAATACGGTAAATGAAAGAAAATCTGAATGCTCTCTGGTATTGTTCATGGGGGCGGACCAAATGTGGGGGCGGGCCGGATCCGGGGACCCCTGGATTAAACTGTAATTCTGTGACGTCTGCACTCACTGTTGTTTTTGTGCGGCTACACGCAGCCCGCTGGGAGAACCTGGGATCGAAGAAGATCAAGCCAAAGAGTTTTTCTTAAGAAATATTTTAACCTAAAATCTTCTTCAACAGTAACAACCACAGAACTAATTAGAAAGTTATCTATTCCACTATTACTTTATAATTATCCACCCAAAACTCTTAATTTGCTTCTTTTCTTTTTCTTGACAAGGTTGCAGCATCACATATGGAGGATGAGCTTCATTATGTCCTTTAAAGCCCTTTTCTATTTTGAAGTGTTAATTTTCTGAAAATGACCAGTGTGGGAATTGAACCCATGACCTCAGCATTAGTAGTACCACCCTCTGAGCAGCTGAGCTAATCTCAGCTGGTGGAAGATAATGATGAGTTTCAATGGATTTAAAAACAACTTACCTGATCTCAACACAATGAAGAATTTAGAAAAGTGCTCATATTCTAATGGTTTTCAAAATCAACATGCTTAACATTTGATTTTCCAGCCTTTTGTATGTGTTGATTTTCTCAAAGACATTGGATTCAAATTGGCCTGCATAGGGATTGAACCCATGACCTCAGTATTATTGGCACCATGTTCTGACCAGATGAGCCAACCAGCCATACATAATGTTGAGTTTCCATTGATTTAAGAACAACTTAGATCAGAGGTTCCCAAACTGTGGGGCGCACCCCCTAAGGGGGGCGCTGTGCCATTGCAGGGGGCGCGTGGGAAGCTGGATGAAAAAAAAAAAAAAAAAAAAAATGAACATGTAATGCTAGTTAAAAGTTGACTAGCTAATATCAATACATCACCTAAAGCTTAAGTAGTCGGTAGGCTACCGATGTTGTCCATGTTCAGCCATGTACATTTATTTTGCCCCCCAAAAAATCCCTCCTCCCTTCTCCTCTCCCTTCCTCCTCCCCCACTACACACACATCGTTCAACCAGACAGCTCTTTGTAATCCATAGGGGGGGATGTTTGGAAGAAAATGTTTGGGAACCACTGACTTAGATGATCTTGACAAATGTGCTCATCTTATAATATTTTTTCTAAATCAACATGCATAATTAATTTTCCAGTAAAATTGTAATTTCTGTGTTGGTTTTATTTTCCAGAATTTTTTTAATTTTGAAGTTTTTATTGTCTTTTTATTTTGAAGTGTTGCTTGTCTGAAAGACTTTAGATTTGGATTGGTCAGTGAAGGGATTGAATCATACTTATTATTAAGAACAACTGACATTATCTTAACAGAATGAAGATTTGAGAAAAGTATTCATATTCTGTTTTTCAAAAATAACATGGATACTGTTTGATTTTCTAGCCTTTTTAAAGTGCTGATTGTCTGAAAGAAATTAGCTTTGAATTGACCAGTGTGAGGATTGAACCCATGACCTCAGCGTTACCAGCACCAGAGCTAACCTACCTTGCATAATATTGATTTTCCAGTGCAGAGGATGCCAAAGTGCTTTATTGATGGTGATAAGCTACATTGTAGCCACAGCTGCCCTGGGGCAAACTGACAGAAGCTGCTACACAATCGGCCCATCGGACTTCTGACTAACAGCAGGCAAGGCAGGTTTGGTGTCTTGCTCAAGGACTCAACAACTGAGATGGATGTGGAGAGTCAGAACCAGCAACCCATCAGTTACAGGAACCACAGCGGCTACAACCAGTACAGGTGTAGAGCCACCATCTGCTGGGCTCAAGAATAAGGCATAACATGCACTAAAGGAAAACTCAAAACTTTTATTCTTACATGAAATTTTACACTGTATTTCTTTCTAAAATACATATATAAATGCACATAAAATAGTTTCAACATCAAAAGACAGTAGTCTAACAGCTACAGAAGAAAAGAGCAAAATATTACAGCTAAAATTAGAGAAAAAAGCAAATAATTGAAAACAATCACAAGTACTTTGTGCAATCAATGCATAAAAATGAGTTTGTGGTGAATCTTGTATTTTCTTTAAAGTACAAATGCATTTTATTTCATTTGAAAATATTTTAATTAGGTAGAGTAAAACTGGTTAATATAATTTGAAAGAAATTAAATAACTTTCAATCTCATTTTACTAGGCAAAACTATCACAAATATTTTTTTGCAGATTTTTTGAAAACACTCAACCATTCTAGTACATTCTATTTTTGATTTTTAAAAAAACTAAAATAATAAACCCCACAAACTGTCTCTATTGAACAGAATATAACAAATGAATCCCTCAAGTCCAATCTTGTGAGAATGTTCTGGAAGGGAGTCCATGTCCGGTCAGACTCTGTTCATGTATGAAATAGTCAGTGGCCCCCTTGGCTCTTCAGCTACCAGCATCAGTCCTGGCTCTCCTCAGGGCTGTGTGCTGAGCCCTCTGCTCTTCATGTTGTACACACAACATACAGTTTGACATAAACAGGATGTTCATACAATAACATGCAGTTTATCATTGTTTTTGATATTGAATATGCCAGAAAAAATAAAGCATCTCTGAAGGAAGGTGTGTCATTAATGCACATCTCTAAGTATAAAAATGTGAACATCCAAATGATCACATTTAACAAATACAACTTTCAGCTTTATAAACATGAAATCCCTCCAGTTTTTCATTCCAGTTTTTAACCAAAATCAATTCTATAGTGAACCTCAACATAGGACATGTATGGAAAATACTTCTACAGATTTTCACTTGTGTGAATCATCATGTGCTGAGTTAAACTAACTTTGTGACTAAAACATTTTTTACAGCTCACACATGAAAACGGCTTTTCACCAGTGTGAATCCTCATGTGACTAATTAAATACGATTTGCGACTAAAACTTTTTCCACAGTTCCCACATGAAAACGGCTTTTCACCAGTGTGAATCATCATGTGCTGAGTTAAATGCTGTTTTCGAATAAAACTTTTTCCACAGGTCACACATGAAAACGGCTTTTCACCAGTGTGAATCATCATGTGCTGAGTTAATATTTGTTTGCGACTAAAACTTTTTCCACAGTTCACACATGAAAACGGCTTTTTACCAGTGTGAATCTTCATGTGTCGAGTTAAATTCAGTTTTTGACTAAATCCTTTTCCACAGTTCCCACATGAAAACGGCTTTTCACCAGTGTGAATCATCATGTGCTGAGTTAAATTTGGTTTTTGACTAAAACTTTTTCCACAGTTCCCACATGAAAACATCTTTTCACTGGTGTGTATCATCATGTGCTGAGTT
>NW_015116931.1:0-2104 GCF_001443285.1 Poecilia latipinna | reverse complement strand
AGTTCCCACATGAAAACGGCTTTTCACCAGTGTGAATCCTCATGTGACTAATTAAATACGATTTGCGACTAAAACTTTTTCCACAGTTCCCACATGAAAACGGCTTTTCACCAGTGTGAATCCTCATGTGACTAATTAAATACGATTTGCGACTAAAACTTTTTCCACAACTCCCACATGAAAACGGCTTTTCACCAGTGTGAATCATCATGTGCCGAGTTAACTCCTTTTTTCCCCTAAAACTTTTTCCACAACTCCCACATGAAAATGGCTTTTCACCAGTGTGAATCATAGTATGCCAAGTTAAATCCCGTTTTCCCCTAAAACTTTTTCCACAGGTCCCACATGAAAACGGCTTTTCACCAGTGTGAATCATCATGTGCCGAGTTAAAAGCCTTTTTTGACAAAAACTTTTTCCACAGCTCCCACATGAAAACGGCTTTTCACCAGTGTGAATCATCATGTGCAGAGTTAAATCCGGTTTTTGACTAAAACTTTTTCCACAGCTCCCACATGAAAACGGCTTTTCACCAGTGTGAATCATCATGTGCCGAGTTAACTCCTGTTTTTGAGTAAAACTTTTTCCACAGCTCCCACATGAAAACAGCTTTTCACCAGTGTGAATCATCATGTGCCGAGTTAAATCCCGTTTTTGACGAAAACTTTTTCCACAGTTCCCACATGAAAACGGCTTTTCACCAGTGTGAATCCTCATGTGACTAATTAAATATGATTTGTTACTAAAACTTTTTCCACAGTTCCCACATGAAAACGGTTTTTCCCCAGTGTGAATCCTCATGTGAGCATCAAAAACAGATTTGAAAGGGAAACGTTTTTCACAGATGACACATGAGAAAATCTTGCATCTTTCCTGATTTTGGTTCTCAATTTCAGCAGCTTCCTGGAAGATGACTTGGTTCCTGTTTGGTTCTGATTCAGTGTGGGATGTTTGCTCATCAACAGGATCCACCATGCAGGTATCAGTCTCCTGTTTTAACTCAATCTGTTCTTCATCCTGACTGCAGTAAACTTCTTTCTCTTCCACTTTTATCTGCCGATGTTCTAGATCCTCTTGCTCTTCTTTTATCTGCTGATCTTCTGGTTCTTCCTGTTCTTGTTTCACCTGCAGAGGTTCTAACTCCTCCTGGTCCAAAGTGGATCTCCTCTCCTGGTTCCTTTGTTCCTCCTTAACGTTATGTAGCAGGTAATCTGGATAAGAAAACAGAAAAAAGGAAGAATTGTTGACTCTTTTGAATCACCAGATAGAGTAGTGGTGCACCGACTGCAGTATTCTGGCTGATTGCTGATTACAGATTTTTAAAAAGTCTCACCTGCCGATTCCTATTTTGACTGATGCCATTCTTTCTGTCTGAAATGTCACTAAATATAGCAGAAAAGTCGCTCAGTTGACAAATGTGAGGTGACTATTGTTAACAGCGAACGTGCAGACATGACCTGGTGGGCCGGTCTATCAGTCAATCCTCTCACAGGAGAGCAGAAGAGTAAGTGGTTGATTTTTAGGCTTTTGCTGAAGCAGATAAGATCAGTGGATAAAACTGGTTTCACATTTAAGTATCTGCTGATTACTGATCTCCCAAACTTAAGGAAATCGGGGCCAGTTAATCGGCTAATTGATAAATTGGTGCACTTCTGAAAAAGAAACCTGAAGATTTAAGAGTGCAAATCAACAGTTCAGTCAAGATAATCAGCTGATATTTGGAGAATTCTCAAATAACCAGATTTTTACAAGTTATTTTGTCCTCATTTTTATTACCATGAAACTATTTATTGTAGGCATTAATGTTAACAGTACATATTATATATTTTTAAATGATTATATATGTTATTTTATGCTGCTTATATCACTAACCCTATGCTGCATTGTCTCTACAGTAGCTTGTATTCATAACACTTGAACTTTTCCATATTTTGTCACATAACAACCACATACATAAATCATTTCAGTAAAGTTTTATGGTTAAGACCAACATAAAGCAATTGTGAAGTAAAACTGACCATGTGAACTTTGAGACATTCCAACACATGAATGTTTTGTTTTAAACCATCGCATTGTAGCCCTGGCTTTATGTTTAGAGTGGTTTTC
>NW_015116930.1:25853-26216 GCF_001443285.1 Poecilia latipinna | reverse complement strand
AATACACCCAGGTCAAAATGAAGAAAATTATGGTTTTAATGAAGAAAAGTACACAAATAATTCCAAAACTTTCTACACACAAGTAAATTAGATTTCCTCTTGCAATTCTCCAAAGACGTCTTTACTTTTCTTTCTTTCTTTCCTTCTTCTTCTTTCCATTTATGTCAGATAAATGAATGTATGTCTCTGTTGTTCTGCAGTTTCTGTTGTAATTTGCATAAGTTGTCTTCTATTGGATTAAACTCTGTAATTCTGTGACGTCAACACGCATTGTTGTTTCCTTGTGCCTACACGTGGCCTGCCGAGAGGACCTGGGATCTAAAGGAAGAGAGAGCCAGACTTTTTTCTAAAGTTAACTATTTT
>NW_015116930.1:14101-19325 GCF_001443285.1 Poecilia latipinna | reverse complement strand
GGCTGACATTGATTCAATGTTGTTTCAATCATTCTGTGCTATCTGGGTAGTTATTGCCTACTCTCATGATGATTCAGTGGGTCGTCTGGGATTTCTCCCATTCAGCTGGATTTCTGCTGTAGAATTTCAACAACTCGGCCAATCAGTGAACAGAAGGAGAAATTATGAATGACATTGATTTTCTGTGCTGTTATAGAACTGTAGTCAGTCTATGGTTGTGGTTTGGCAGTGGAAGTAGAAGAAGTGTCATTAGGTGAAAGTTTGGTACAGCCTGGCTGAGTTGCATGGCCTACCAAAATATCAACCATGAGGCCACAAAAACCTCAGTTAAGGTCAGTGTTCATAATTCAACTGTCAGAATGAAAGATTGGACAAAAATTATATCTTTGGGAAGGTTCTAAACTGAGAGCCACAGCTTTAAAAAAATTAACACAAATTTTTGTCTCAGATTTACCAAAAATGTCTTGACGTTCTTCAAGGCTACAGGAAACCTACTCTGTGGCTAATGAGGCTGATGTCATCAGCTTGGGTGAAACTGGCACAACATTTCAGAAAGAAGAACAATGTAGCAACAATCAAACAATGTGCTGGTTTGGTGATGGTGTGGGGTTAGTGTCCCTTTTCAGAACATGGATGTCTTGCTGTCACTGACAGAACCATGAATGCTGGATTAAAAGTTGAAAAATTCAAAGAAAACAAAGTTTCAGTTTTGCTATCAGGCTGATTGCCTTGTGGTTGCGGCATTGACAGGAAATGAAGCAACTTCCCTGTAATCGTCCCTCACCAAGGCAGCAACAAGGTGACTGCAGCTGTATTTTGGCTGCAAATTAGACTATAGACAGGAAATGTTCTGACTAATAACTTTTTACAATCTTATATGTTTAGCAGGAAGATGGACAAGAAAAAAAATTAAAATATATAGAAAAAGTGTTTTTACATAATGTGAAAAATCCAGTTATATATGTGTGTGAAGAAATCAGCTTTATTTGACTCGGTGGTATCAGAATTACAGTTATTTATTCATTATGATAAGTGTTGCTGAACTAAGTTTATGATGTAAAGAGAGTGTAACAAAAACTCTCTTATTCTTCTCAAGCCATTTTAAGAGAACTTTGGTGCAATTGTGCCACCTGCTGGAAGCGAGTTATTTTCATCAAAGCAAAAGTGATGAAAATGTAGTGAAAAATTTTACATTTCCAGAAAGTTTGGTTTTTATATAAAATAAATATCTGTAACTTGAACATAGTTTAAAATTCTTCCTCCACATTCTTGTTGTCTGGACTTTGACTGGATCACTTTAGCAGATGAATATACACTGATCAAAATTTAAAATCTTTGTTTTGAACATGAACTCTATTTACCAGTAGGATGACTTCAAAAAACAATAAGCTGCACTTGATTTTATAGGAGCATCAAAATAAAGGAGGGGTAATGCACACCTCACTTTCCAGATTTTTATTTGCAAATAATTTGAAATTGATGGAAGAGTTGTTTGTGCTATTGCTTTGCAACAAGAAGGATTTAAATCCCAGCAAGTGGTCTATGCATAGAGCTTGAGTTTCACCCCATGCATGAATAGAGAAGAACGTCGCTGCAAGTTCACCTCGCTGCAGCAAACAGAAAGGGGCGGGTACGGGCCACTGTCAGTCTCATACCTTATTTGGAAATGGGACCATTGCAATCCGGAAGTGAAGGGGGCGCTATTTCCTATACTTCCGTTTTAATTTTCTTTTGATATCTATATTTTCACCTTTAGGAAGGAGTTTCACTCTCATAATGTATTTGAACTTCTTTATTTTATTTACTTCACGGCAGCTCACAGTTTTTAGCAAATTCTGTAGCTTTCGGCGTACTTCTAAATCTGCTCCTTAGTCGCATCTTTTCGGGCTTGCGACTGCCTCTAGTGGCGTGAGGGTGGTAACATAACTAATATAATTACATTACTAAATCAGAGTACCACACGTCTTTATTAATTCTGGCATTACTGCAACAGTAAAAGATAAATTCCCTCACAAAAGAACATACATTTTCATTTTCTTAACCCTCATGCCATTATTGTGTGCCACATAAAGTTTCTGCAGGCTACTTATTTTTGCATCGTCGTCACAGATGGGCCGTGTAATAATGTGATTCATGAATATGATTTATCGTTTTAGAGTCGAAGGAAAATTTCCTCGTTGACAGATTAAATAGTTTCATCTTATTTTTTTCTAAATATAAGACTATACCAACAAAAAGTCTCTCAATATACATGGCACTGTAAAAACAAAAACAAAGAACAAAAAAATAATTTTTGCTTAGATCTGTTTAACAACCCTGGTTGTAACAACCTGGGTTGTTATTCTTCTGTACCTAATTCATTTGTTAATGACTTTTGCTCAATTCAATTTCTTACGTATTGGTCTATGTTCTGAAGGGGCGGGGATTTAATGTTTTTACATGGGAAGTTCCCTCGAACAAGAAAGCGAAAGAAAAAAGGTCGAATCTCGTCCGGTTCTACGGTTCTGTTGGACTTCTGTCTGTGATGTTCAGATGTTTTTCAACACCGCTGTTTGAACAAATTGTAAGTTCGAATATTGTTCCTACTTTAACTTTGTTTTTAGGAACTTCCCTGTTCGTTTCATCTCCGCTATTTGAAGAAAAATCTACATGATTATTACATTAGTGATGAAGTGGAATTAAATATCTGATTCTTTGTTTTCTTCGCTGAACTAAGTGCGTCATGTTTTCATTTCTGGAAGTAGTAAGCTGCTTCCTATTGCGTCCTCCATTTCAAATTAATATGGCATTAAGGTTGAAATGTGTTTGGTGCAGTCAGATTATTAAATTAATCATCATCATCATCATCATCATCATCATCATCATCATCATCATCATCGTCATCATCATCTTAATGATTCAGATAATCCACTTGTCGAGTTTGATAATGGAGAAATAAAAAAGTTCCTTAAGTGAATTCAGACTGAATCAGCGTCAGTGACTGGTAAATGTTGCTCAGTTACTCCATCTAGTGGACTTTTAGTAGAAGTACAAGAGCTGATGTCTACATTCAACTGACACTGGAGTGAAGAAGAGCCAATCAGAAGAGGAACAGCTGATCTTTTTTTTTCCCTAAAACTAATGATGTAAAGGATAATCAGAGCTGATGTGCAGATGAATGATTTGTGTTTCCTCTACAGATGAAGGTTGAAAGTGTGTGAGAGATGATGTGTATGTGACTTTAGCAGCATGGATCAGTGTGAGGACAGAGAGGAGGAAGTCCCTCCATCTGAAACCACCAGAGGTCAGAGGTGAGATCCCTAACTACGCAGAGCTACTTACACTCATCGTTCACTCTGTATCAGGTCAACAAAGATCAGGTGATGAAGCTGCTGTTCCTCTTTGATGCTTCATAAAGACTGAACATTTTATTTATGAAGAATCCCATAAAGTCATTAATGCTGCAATGTGAGAAAAAAGAAGGCTCTGTGACTTTATGTAAGCTTGACATCTAGACTAAAAAGAAACCTTAGATTATTTTTATCCTCCTCTATGAATAATGAGGTGTGGGAGCATAATTTTCTCTCCATTTGTCTTGCAGTGTGCTTAAAAGTATGCAGCTCCTAATTAAACTGGGGAACGAGCTTCCTGAAACTAATGGCTGTTTCTGGAGGGAAGGGAGTTACACACGGTTATTTCTGAGGAATTATTTAGCAGACTTGTGAAATAAAACCACCAATTTCTGAAAAAGATCTGAGTTTCACTTGAGTAAATCTGATCCTTAATTGAACAAGTAAGGCTGTTTTTATTTGGAATTGAAAAATGTGACCGTAATGTCAAAGTCACCAAGATTAAAGTATTAGATATGGTAAATATCTAGTAGTGTACTTATTCTCTATTTCAGTGAAACTACATTTGTCTGGTTCTGTTAGGAATTACTTAGAATATTTGTGAACTTTCTTTTCTGTTAATTTACAGTCATATAGAAAATCATATTTAAAGTTAAATTCCGTTAAATTTATTAGCTTTATTTTTTGTCATGATTCCTGAAAGACTGAATCCAGAACCAGAACCCAGTTGTGTGTCCTTTAAGAGCAACATGTCAAAGGATATTATTACTGACTTTAAGTCTTCTGGACCTTCACCATCAGAGAGGTGAACTGGATCTACCTGCTGTAACTGTGACGAATGAGTCAGTCAGAAGTGCTTTTATTAATGTTTTGTAAATGTTTACTTAGCTCAGCACATTTCTATGTTTATATGTGAAGAGGTGTGTGTTGAATGTTTTCCAGAACCACAGCAGTGGAAGAGGAAATAATAGTTGTTGCTGTTACGTCCAGGATGCTTCCTGGATGTATATATGTGTATTGTTGGCAATGTCTTCCAGTAGCATGTATAATTATCCAGTAATATTTTTACACTTCCTGTCAACCCTTGGTGCCCAGAAAACCAAGTTTAGCGAGTTTTCTGGAAGAAACCCTGCTAGTATTGATCCGGTACTGATACCAACTTGATATAAAGACATTATCAATATTTTGTATTGATTCTCACCCAATATTTACTGGCACTGAGCATGGATCACAGATATGAAGCCACTGGAAGACACAGAACTTGTTGATAAAGACATAAAGAACAAATGCCACTGCAGATGGATATTGGAGGTTGTTAGCAATGGCAAATCCTTTAGGAGCTGCCACAAAGTAAAACCTGCAGTCTGTGAATGAAGTGCTCTGTTCAGAACATGTAGAACAATCAGATTTCTGACATATGCAGACTGATTATTCAAGACTTTGAATGTGACTTGCTAAGAGAACATTTGGAACAAGAGACCAGAGCAGAACCTGAAAAAACGATAAAACCACCAATTTCTGAAAGTGATTTTATTTAAATTTTTTGCAAGATATTCTAATTGAAAACATGAAGAAACCACCCTATGCTTTAAATTACAGTTCTGAAGATTGTAAAATGGTACACTTTGTGTTTGAATTTGTCTTGTTTTCTGAGTAAATCTGATCCTTCATTTAATAGGTAAAGCTGTTTTTTATTTGGAATTGAAAAATGTGACTGTAATGTCAATGTTTTTATTATCTACGGTAAATATCTGATACCTTAACCTTGGAATGCTATTATTTTGGTGGGACTACATTTGACGGGTTCTGTTAGGAATTATTTAGAATATTTTGTTTTCTGCTGTTTCACAGCTCTCTTAATTTACAGTCATATAGAAAATCATCTATCACTCATC
>NW_015116930.1:7186-9155 GCF_001443285.1 Poecilia latipinna | reverse complement strand
CACTCATCAAGTAAAACTCCATTAAATGTTTTAATGAGAGGTTATTTTTGTTGTCAGGATTCCTGAAACACTGAAGCGTGCCCATGAACCAGAACCAGAACCCAGCTGTGTGTCCTTTAAGAGCGACAGGTCAAAGGATATTGGTGCCGACTTTAAATCTTCTGGACCTTCATCATCAGAGAGGTGAGCTGGATCTACCTGCTGTAAGAGTGATAACTGAGTCAGTCTGAAATGTTTTATTCCAGCATGTTTTTAACAGGAGCTCAGCTCCTTCCGCCACATTTCTATTATCATATGTGAAACATGGGCGCCAGTTCTTTGGAGCACATACAACTAGTTTTATGAGGAATTATTTAGAATATTTTTTTTAACTGTCTCTTTCTGTTGTTTCACAGGTCTTGAGTTTATAGATGTGTAGAAAATATTTTTTATGCAAAACTCCACTCTATTCAAATGTCTTTTAATGATAGCTTTTTTTTTTTTTTTGTCAGGATTCCTAAAAGACTGAAGCTTACTCATGATCCAGAACCAGAACCCAGCTGTGTGTCCTTTAAGAGCGACAGGTCAAAGGATATTGGTGCCGACTTTAAATCTTCTGGACCTTCATCATCAGAGAGGTGAGCTGGATCTACCTGCTGTAACTGTGATGAATGAATCAGGAACTGACACTGCAGGAACTAAGAGCAGAGGGGAAAATGGAGATCCTACTATTAACATCACAAAACATGTTTTTTTAGTTATCCTTAATTTATTTAATTATTGTTCTGCCATGTGCTTTTATTTTTAAATTTTGTTGTTGTTGTTTTTCTGCCTCTCTGTCTCATTTCTACCCAAAATATCTGTGACCCTTAATCACAGATAATCAACACTAGGAATATTAGTGAAAAGGAAAATAGTAATGCAGATCAGAAAATAACTGCCAAGATTAAAATAAAAAAAAGTCTTACCTACATATGCTAAACAATTTCATTGTTTTTGTTCTGACACCATTTGGTTATATTCTGTTTTGTCTTTTGCCCATGTTAATGTGCATCTCCTTTATTTATTTGTTTCTTTTTTAGTTAGTTATTTGATATTTTGTAGATTAATACCTGTGTTTGTTAGTCTGTAATGCTTGTTTCACATGCACTAATTGGTGAATTAATTAAAAAGTAAAAATATATATATTTTGGACCATAGAGTGGTGAGCTGGATCCACCTGGTCAGTTAACCGATTCAGTCTGAAATGTTTTTATTTCAACAAGTGTTTAAAATAAAGGCTGAGTTCTTTTTCTAAATATTTCCATGTTCATATGTGAAATCGTGTATTTTGAATGTTCTCCAGAACAGTGAAAAAATAATTGTTGTTGGAGGCATCCTGGATGCTGCTACATCATGTTTAGCAGCTCAGATCTGTCGGTCTTTAGGTCAGGGGTGTCCAAAGTGGGACCTGCATGTTTTAGTTTTCTCCTTAGTGGTTGTAACAACCTCCTCAGCAAGTCAGTGTTCTCCTTAGGCCTCTAATGAGCCATCATTTGATGCAGGTGTGCTAAACCAGGGAGAGAATATAACATGCAGGATGCCGACCCTCCAGGACCCACTTTGGACACCCCTGCTCTAGTTGAAGTGAAATATTTAGATTAGGTTGTTGTTCACTCTGACTGACTCTTTGCTACATGTTAATGAGCTGAATGGATTGTTAAGTAAATTAATATTTCTTTTGTAAACAAAATGCAGTTGCCTCCCAGTAAGCACTCAATACCTCAGTGTTTCAGCTGTTTTGCAGTTTTCTGGAGGTTTGTTCCGGATTTGTGGTGCATCGAAGCTGAATGCTGCTTCTCCATGTTTGGTTCTGGTTCTGGATGCAGAGCAGAACCAGAACCAGAAGATCTGAGGGGTCTGGAAGGTTGATACAACAACACCAACAGAACTTTAATGTGTTGGGGTCATTATCTTTGGATATAAAGAGGAGCGAACTAGAATCAATGAA
>NW_015116930.1:0-2154 GCF_001443285.1 Poecilia latipinna | reverse complement strand
GTAACTCTGTTTATGTGTTTTTGTAGGGTCCATCACCACACCCAGATTTCAGACCTGATCTCTAGTTTCTAGCTGCAATAACTGAAACTGCATGCCGACTGTTCTTCTTTAGGTCCAAAGATAATAACTTCAGTTTTGTTTCTTTTCAACTGGAGAAAGTTTTGGCACATCCACACATTTATCTGTTCAGTGCTTGGATGAGTTCTGAGTCATCTGGTGACATCGTAATGTAGACCTATGTATCATCCGGGTCGTCATGGTAGCTAATTTTATCCCCTGTTATAACCTGAGCTAGTGGGAGCATGTAGATATTAAATAAGAGAATCCTAGGATTGAGCTTTGGGGTACCCCACATGTGACGTCTGTCCACTCCGATGAGAAGTTACCTATTGAAACTAAGAAATCCCTGTTCTTTGTGTAGGACTTGGACCAATTGAGCACTGGACCGGAGAGTCCAACCCACCTCTGATATGGTTTCAGTAATATGTCATGATGACTGATGTTAAATGCTGCACTGAGATTCAACAGAACCAGCAGTGTGGTTCTTCCACAGTGTGTATTTATGTGATGTAATTGTGAAGCTCTCTTCATACTATGTTGAGCACGGAAAGCAGGTAGAAAAACATTGAAGCGGTTGGTCATTGTTGTGAAGCTATTAAACTGTTGAAACGGCTTCTTCAATAATTTTGCTGATGAATGGAAGGTTGGATATTGGCCTGTAACTCTGCAGTGTTGCATCTCCAAAACCCACTGGAAAATGCATGGAAAAACCAGTCTGCTCTATCAAGACTTGGTTCCTGTGTTCATTGTAATACGAGTTCAGCAGGAAAAGAAAGTTTCACCATGTGATTGGTGAGATATACTGGAACTCAGCCAAACTAATGTGTGATGGGTGTCATGATTTGTGGTTGAAATGGTGAGGATGGAAGCAGTGGACCCCGGTTCAGTGCAGTAATGATGATGGTTTTAAAGATGGAATGCAAAATTCAAAAATCCAGGCAGCACAAGTGAACAGAAGGCTAGAAGCTCAGAACTGGTAGCATCTGGAATAACTCAAAAAACAGGCACCGGGGAGACACGCTGACACGACAAACAACAGTAAGACAAGGACCTGATCAGGAGCAGGGAACACAGCTGGGATTAAATACATAATGGGTAATCAGAGAACATGAGACACAGCTGGAAGAAATCAAGGGGTAGACAGGACAACACAGAGACTCAACTGAACACAGAAACCTAAATTAATACACAGAAAAAACAAATCCTTACAATGGGGGTGTTATTTGTGGTCATCCTTTTATTTAATCTTCTTTTTAACTTATATGTATTGTGTTCATGTGATGCTCAGCTTTTCAGTTTTGAAGACTCTTATTGTGAAACTCTTGGTGATTTCTTCTGTGAAAGCTGCTGGATGAATATTTCCCGACTTCCTTATTGTTCCTGGTTCCTCCACAGAGTGGACCAGCAGAGCTCAGAGGTTCCCAGTGGCCCATCTGCCCAGCAGCACCAAACACAGCTGGACTCCATATTTATGGTTTGTACATGTACAAAAATGACTTTTTCATGGATTATTTTCAGTCATTTCCATGTTGCACTTTGTAGACCAGAGGACAGTCGGTCAACATCCATCTGATGTTTGGCTCCATGATTTCAGTCTGATGTTTCCTTCATCTATTATTCTGTTCCAGCTGCTGGAGGAAAACATTGTCACTTTTGTGAAGAACGAGCTGAAGAAGATCCAGAAGGTTCTGAGTCCAGATTACCCAGAATGCTCAGAGAGTCAGAGAGAGGATGATGAGGTGTTGAGAGGTGATGATGAAGAGCAGAGGAGGAGCAGCAGAGAGGCAGTGATGAAGATCACACTGAACTTCTTGAGGAAAATGAAGCAGGGGGAGCTGGCTGACCATCTGCAGAGCAGTAAGAGGATTTCTACAAAGATTTAACCTGATGGATAAATCACACGTTTACTGATGTCTGAAGAGATGGAATCACATTTATTCAAATCCTCTTCAAAAAAAAAAGATTTTGTTTCCTTCCTGATTTTATGTTTTCTGTTAATTTAGAACATCTTGCTGAAATTTGTCAACATCAACTTAAATCTGGTCTGAAGAAGAAGTTCCAGTCTGTGTTTGAGGGAATCGCTAAAGCAGGAAG
>NW_015116929.1:18569-38219 GCF_001443285.1 Poecilia latipinna | reverse complement strand
GCTCTCGCTGCATGCTTTTTTGTGCAGTTTTTTTCCAAAGTTCTCTGCGTCCTGATTGACCTTATGATTGGTAAAAACAGTCCCCGCGCTTCCTCTCTACCTGAGTGCCAATATGGTATTGAATACAGATTGGCCATTCAAGAGATGGAAACTGAAACTTTGAATGCCAGCTGGAAAAAAAATCTGTGGCCAGAGGCAGCCTGACCGGAGGCTCGCTTGACAAGATCTATGGCTCTGCCGTAGTTACAGCGTGAGTGTCGCAAAGCAGCTGGGAGGAGACGCTTTAATGACATGACTCCTGATCACATTAAGACCCAATTGATGCACACGCACATCCGCTGATCTGAAAACAGGTTTTGTTCTTTGGTTTCAATGTAGAGTCTTTATTTATGCTGTGTAATAACTGTGAAAACTAAAGGTAACTACTTCACGGATTTCGCCTATCACGGATTATTTTCAGAACGCAACTCCTAAGAAAAACAAGGGTTCACTGTAAATGTAGTGTTTAATTATTTTTTTTCTACAGCAGAAGTTTAATCAAAAAAGCGTAACAGATTAAATTTCAAAATGTGGTAAAAACACACAAAAAATCACTAAAACAAAGAATCTCTTGGAACTGTTTTATTTTTTCCCAATGGCTCCAATCCTCTTCTGTAGTTAACAACCATGTGTATGTCTACTCTTATAATATGTCTATGGTTACAACAATGCTGTGGCTACTTCTACTAACTTGAACAGGCAAACTCCGGTCACTGCTGCCACCTAGTGACCGGAGGCTTGTTTATTGCGCCCCCTGACACTTCACCACGCTCCCTTGAGAGGGGGGGGGGTCACTATTTGAGAAGTACTGCACTAGGAACAGTATTTTTTTTCTATTTTAATCTCAATTTCTCCCTCCTCAAAGACAGAAGTTGGAATGACTTTTTGGTTTAGAATTATTATTTTTCTGTTAACTTTTCATTTTCCCCTCATTAAAATGTATATAGAATGCCCTTCTGAAAATATCAAGATTATTGTATCCCTTATATTCAGCTGAAGTGTCTCCTTTTGTGGGGTTTTTTTTGTTTTCAGATTTTGATGTTCGGTGTCGACAGGAGCTTAAAGAGCATCTGAAGAAGAAGCTCCAACGTCTCTCTGAAGGCATTGCTGAACATGGAAATAAAACAGTTCTCAATGAGATCTTTACAGAGCTCCACATCACAGAGGGGTTAACTAGAGAGGTCAACCAGGAACATGAAGTCAGACAGATTGAAACAGAATCCAGGAAACAGGAAACAATCACAAGAGAAGACATCTTTAATGTCTCACCTGGAACAGATCAACCAATTAGAACAGTGATGACCATGGGAGTGGCTGGCACTGGGAAAACCATCTTAACAAGGAAGTTCACTCTGGACTGGGCTGAAGGCAAAACCAACCAAGATATTGATTTCATATTTCCCATCGCTTTCAGAGAGCTAAATAACTTGAAAGAAGAAAAGTTCAGCATGGTGGAGCTGATTCACAGTTTGTTTCATAAAACCAAAGGAATCAGCAACTTTGAAGCGTTCCAAGTTCTGTTCATCTTTGATGGCCTGGATGAGAGTCGACTTCCTCTGGACTTCGAAAAAACTAAAATATTAACTGACCCTGAACAGTCCAACTCAGTGGATGTTCTGGTGATAAACCTCATCAGGGGGAAACTGCTTCCCTCTGCTCTCCTCTGGATAACCACAAGACCAGCAGCAGCCAGTCAGATCCCTGCTGAGTTCACTGACATGGTGACAGAGGTCAGAGGGTTCACCGACCTCCAGAAGGAGGAGTACTTCAGGAAGAGATTCAGAGGTGATGAAGAGAAGGCCAGCAGGATCATCTCCCACATGCAGAAATCAAAAAGTCTCCACATTATGTGCCACATTCCAGTTTTCTGCTGGATCACTGCTGAAGTTTTGGAGGATGTGATAATGACCAAAGATGCAGGAGACATGCCCAAGATGCTGACTGAGATGTACATAGAGTTCTTGCTGGTTCAACTCACATTCAAGAAGAAAAAGTTTGGAGGAGCTGAAAAGGTTGCTGAGAACATGATCTTGATTGTTTCTCTAGGAAGACTGGCTTTTGAGCAGTTGCTGAAAGGAAAGATGATCTTCGATGAATCAGACCTCACACAGTGTGGCATCGACATCAAAGATGCTTCATTGTTTTCAGGAGTTTTCACTGAGATGTTTAAAAAGAAAAGAAGGACGCGCAACATCTCTGTCTTCTCCTTTGTCCATCTGAGCTTCCAGGAGTTTCTGGCTGCAGTCTACATGCTCCACTGTTTCACAAGCAGGAAGTCAGAGGTGATCCAGATGTTCCTGGGAGAAGAATACATAGAAACATCTCTAGATGAGTTCATGAAGAAAGTCATGGAGAAATCCCTCAGCAGTAAAAATGGCCACCTGGACCTGTTTGTCCGCTTCCTTCATGGTCTCACTGTAGAGTCCAACCAGAGTCTCTTAGGAGGCCTACTGGGTCAGACAGAGAACAGTCCAGAAACCATTCAGAGAATCATTACCAACCTGAAGGAGATGAACACTGATAGAATCTCTCCTGACAGAAGCATCAACATCTTCCACTGTCTTGTGGAGATGAATGACCTCTCATTTTATCAGGAGATCCAATGGCTGCTGGATTCAGGGAAGAAACTCTCAGTGACTGATTGTTCAGCTCTGGCCTTCATGCTGCAGATGTCAGAGGTTCTGAATGAGTTGGACTTGCAGAAGTACAACACTTCATGGGATGGACGACAGAGACTGCTTCCAGCTTTGAGGAACTGCAGAAAGGCTCGGTGAGTCCAGATGTTTTCATTGTATGAATGCTGATTCAGGACTTTTGTCCTCCTGTTTCTTATTCTTCTTCTTCCAGTTGATTCTGGATCTTTTTGGTCTTTAACTATTTCCTTCATCCTCTGGACTATTTCAGCCATTCGAACATCTAAACATTCAGCTGATCCAGGACAGCTGCAGCTTTTGATATTGAAACATTTTGATCATTTTAACTTTTCATCAGTTTTCAGGTTGAAATAAATAGAAACCCTTCCTTTCTAGAAAATGTTTTCTATGAAAAATCCAGTCAGCCAGAGACACATTTTAAACTTTAAGCTCTTTACTCATTGAGACCCTGCTCAATAATTCATCTTTTAGGATTTTTACTGTTTGTATCAACTAATTGTTTAGGGTTAATGAAAACTTGGTCCATTAAAATAAACCCCTGGATTGACGTTGTTGCGCCATAGAAACTAGTTAGAAACTATGTGAACCAACTTTTCCTCCTCCTACTAGTTTCCTCTGAATTTGTAAATGAGAACAAAATGTGGTGTGTGTTAATTCAGTCCCTGTGTTGTTGTGTCTACTCCCTGATTAACCATGAACTGCACAGATGTGAGAATTGAAGATGTTGATCATATGATGACATTACTGTCATATTTTCATCTGTTTATGATCCAGATTGATTTAATTAGAACTGAATTTATTTCTGCTCTCATCACAGACTTGGTGGCTGGAGGATCCAAAAGGCTGATTGTGAAGTTGTGGCCTCAGCTCTGAAGTCCAACCCAGATCTGACTGAACTGGAAATTAGTGAGATTGACATATATAAAGGTGGAGATGCTGATATGAAGCCTCTGTCTGAGATCCTGGAGAGTTCTGTCAGTGAAGTGAAGAATCTGGGGTTTGTTTTCTCCATTTATCCAATAAAATCATTTATTAATACTTTAATCCCTAGCTTAATGAATAATTTTATTCTAATATGTTTTCAGTTAAAGCAACCTATTTAAATGTCTGAATAAAATCTCTAAAACATTTTACCTGGTAAATTAATTTTCTTATTTCAGACTTTGAGATTATTGAACTTCGTTTTCAGTTTTTCACTTTAAAATGTTTTTGACTGATGAACAAAATGAGTAAAATAATTCAAATGATGTTAATTAATGATGAAGATGTTTCAGTTTGGTTTGGTTTGGTAAAGATTCAGATTGTTTTATTTCTCATTTCTGATTCTCATCTTTACATCTATAATGAAATGTTGTTCTTCCAGAGTCAAGCCAGGGCCGCATCCACATTATTATTAATGAAACATCTAAGAAATGACTGTTATTATTAATGAAACATCTAAGAAATGACTGATTGTAGAAAAGCACATCTATATGAAATGAATAAAGTGAGGTTTGGAGCAGCAGATTCCTCAGCTTTGTCCTGAAACTGTGGTTCTGTTGGGCCTGGTCAGAGAGGAACCGTCATCTTCAGTCTGACAGCTGTCAGTCGGTTGGAGCCTCGTCTCTGTGATGAAGCTTCATCAGGTCACGTCTCCTTAGGAAATAATGGCCTCCATTGGCTACCTGCAGCTTTAATAAGAACCCAATGCCATTAATGAATAAACTGATTGGTTCTGATCCAGTTACCAAGTCGGGTCTCCAGCTGATGATCAGGAACCAGCAGAAATAGCTCACCTTATCCAGGCTGCTGCTCATAGAAAACTTTGAGTTTCTTTTTGATAAAATGTTGTGCTGGTCAGTTTGACTGCATCAGAGGTTAGAATCAGTTCATCTTGTTGATTCCCAAACATAATTTATTTGTTCATATTTCAGTTTTAACTGCACCCTTTTGGCTTCAGCTCACATCTTTTATTCTTTATTCAGATTGGATCTCTGCAGTTTGTCAGAGACCAGCTGGACTTTGCTGTTCTCAGCTCTGAAGTCCAACCCAACCCATCTGATAGACTTGGAGCTGGACAACACTATTCTGGGAGATTCTGGAATGAAGGAGCTCTGTGGTTTTCTACAGACTGAAGGCTGCAGACTGGAGAGATTGAGGTATATAATTATGTAATTATTGATATTTCTGTGAATATTATTGATCATAAATCAAAGTTCATATCTTCTATTCTAATAAATATTTTTTTAGTTTGTTCCTGGACTTGGATCCAGAGTTTAATTAAGTCCCTCTGTGTAACTGAATTGCACCCGCTGATCTGAGGTCAGAACAGGATAGCATTTGGGTCCCCAGTGTGGATAAATCCCCCTCATGTAAAGCAGGTTAAAGGTCATTCGTCTAGACCATCTAGACCCCTCAGGTCTTCTGGCTTTGGTTCTGCTCTGCATCCCCATAACCAGAACCAAACAAGGAAAAGCAGAATTCAGCTTCTATGCACCACAAATTTGGAACAAACTTCCAGAAAACTCTAAAACAGCTGAAACTCTGAGTGCCTTTAAATCTCAAACTTAAAACCCACCTGTTCAGAGTTGGTTATGACTAAATAAGGGTTAGAGTCCCAGTTGATGGTGTTTCAACTAAAGTTCTAAAGGGCTAAAAAAGGGGTGTGGGTTTTAATGATTTTTATTTTTTATTTACTTTTTTATATTTTTATCAGATTGCTTATTACTCTGTGTTTTTGTTTTTAATGATGTAAAGCACTTTGAAATGCCTTGCTACTGAAATGTGCTATACAAATAACATTTTATTGATTGATTGATTCAACCCAGTCTACAAAAGATAATTTTGGCTCCTGAAATCTGACAGGAACAAATCTATAATCAATTATTTATTTCAGACAGAAAAAACAATAAAAAATAAAAACAAAATAAAATAGAATGAAACAAAGGTAAGAAATAAAATGTAAAACAAATTATGTTGCCCATGTGACATGCAAATTTTATATTTTCTGTTCGAAAAGGAGCAGGTAGAAGATATCTTTTAATCTCCTGCCCCTTTCCTATTTGTCAATTTATTATCAATTAACTTTCAGAACATCAAAAATTTCATTATAGACCATTAAACAGTCATCTTATATAGCATATTTTGAAATGAGCTCTGTTTTAATCAGTTTTTTAAAATTGGTTTACATTTGTACTATTTTTAACTCATCATTCAATCCATTCCAGACGTTTACTCCACACACAGATAAGCAAAAACTCTTCCTGGTTGTTCTAATATGTTGTTTTTTGAAATATCCTTCACCTCTTAAATTATAATCACCCTCTCTGTCACCTAACATTTCCTGTATATTGGGTGGAAGTTTCCAATTTCTGACCTTCAACATGAATTGTGACGTTTTAAATATTACCAGGTCCAAGAATTTCAGTATGTTTGATTTGATAAGTAACTGGTTTGTATGTTCCCAGTATCCCACTTTATGTAACCTCCAAACTTCCACACAATATGTTAAATGTGGTACAACGTGTGTTATATAGAATAAACAAAGATTTGTAGTCCAGGACGAAACTAATTCTTCTTATAACAGCAACACTTTTGGCTATTTTAGATTTTACTAGGCTGATCTGTGGTTTCCAGCTAAATTTATCGTCTAATATGACACCCAAAAATTTTATTTCATGTACTTGTTGTAAATCAACACTTTCAATTGATATTTTAATTGGATAATTTTCCTGTTTTTTTTATTGTTTCCGAATATCATGAATTTGGTTTTATCTAAATTTACTGATAATTTATTGTTTTTGAGCCAATGCTGCAATTTTTCCATTTCTGTGTTGACCACTTCTGAGAGTTATTGAATGTTTTCTCCAGCACAGAAGATACTTGTATCATCTGCAAATATAACGTATTTTACAAGGTTTGATATTTTGACTTTCATTTATATACAAATTGAACAAATTGGGTCCCAAAACTGATCCCTGCGGAACTCCACAAGTTATATTTAGTAAGTCTGATTTCTGACCATCTAATTCTACTAATTGTTTCCTTTCTCCAATGTAGCTCCTAAGCCAGTTTAATGCCACCCCTCTAATTCCATACCTTTCCAGTTTTTTTTAATAACATGTCATGATTGACACTTTAATCAGACCCTGGAATGATTTTACTGACTAAAATCCTCCAACACAACATGGCCCAGTTCCAGGTTCTGGTTCTGACGTCTGCAGGTCTTTATTGAAGCATATTGGCATTAATATTATTCAGAATCTTTAACTGGTTCTGTTGGACTGGTTAACCTGCATCCTGTTGGCTTCAGCTCAGATCTTTTATTTTTTATTCAGATTGTTGAACTGCTCGATGTCAAAGATCAGCTGTGATTATCTGGCCTCAGCTCTGAAGTCCAGCGACCTCTATATGACAAAACTGGACCTGAGAGGAAATATCCTGGAGGATTCAGATGTTCAGCGGCTGAAGCGTTTTGTAGAGACTGTAGAGTAAGTAAATGTTTGTAGTGAGTCTAGCTGGTGTCAGCATATTGAACTACACCCAGTTAGATTCAAAGCAAAGCTCCGGTGTTCCCAGTCAAGCTGCAGCTTCTCAGTGGAAGGAGAATGGTTCAGGCTTCCTGATTGGACACAGAGACAGCAATCAGCCAATCAGAGGAGCAGCAGCTTGCCCTGTTGATGTGAAGATGAGTGTTGTTGCTGTGTCCATGTCTCCAGGGTGTCCAGCTGGACATGTCTCTAGACATGTCTAACATGTCTAGAGACAGTGGTCCTCATTCATCAAACTGTGGCAGCAGCAGATCTGATCTCAGATCTGCTTGTTCTCTCAGTTCAACAGGAAAAAATTTATCAGGTTCATCTTGGTCACAGCTCTGAGATCAGTCTGACTGCAGCATGGAAACCGTCTACTGGATGTGCTGCGTCACTGACTGCTGCTGGAGAGAGGCTGGAAACACTCACTGATCTGATCTCTCCTTCCTCCTTCTCTCTGCAGGTGGGATTCTTACAGTTCTTCTTGCCCCCGTCGTGGACCAAGTTTTGTCTCCACCAGCGCAAGGCTACTAAACCTTTCATGAAGTTTTGATCTGAACTAGATTCAACTAGAAAGTTGATCTTTTTTCTGATTCGTTTTTGTCCTGGAACCAGAAATGGTCTGAGAATGGAAACATGGGAATCATTTTCAGTTCGGCTCTGAATCATGAAAGACACTTCAAACCTCTTTTCTCTGCTGCTTCTTCTTCTGTTGACAGGAAAATGTTCCTCAAAGCTCCACAGATAAAAAGATCCTTTACTGGAAACTGCAGATAAACTTCAGCTTCCATCACAGAAACCAGTTTAACCAGTTTAGAACTGGATGTCCCACAGAAACTCTGATCTTAAAGCAGTTTTCAGAAACATCCAGCATTTATCTGGACATTATTTTAATATTCTGTATATAATGTTATTTTGTTATAGTCATTCTAAAAATCTTTAAATAATGAAGTTTTGCATCATAGTAATTGATTCTCAGAGCTTTAACATTTCTCTTTTTTTCATGATTTACTTTTTTAACTCAAAACATGAAATATGGAGTTTTCTTCTTGAGAACTGTTTTACTCGATGTGTTACATGAGGCTCCTTACTGTGATTTATTGATTTATTCAGATCTCAAAGGACAATGTGCTGATTTGTTAAAACTTTTTGTTAAATTTCTTCTAATGAAATGTGGGTTTCTGGATGTTTAATGAGCCAATAAAGTTTTTAATAATGTTATTTGTGGTGTTTTTTATTCAGCTGACTGTACAAAACTACAGGTGAAAAATGTTCATTGAAGTCAGTAATTCAAAAAGTGAAATTTGTATATTATATTTATTCAGTACATTCAGACTGATATATTCTCCAGCACCAGGTTCTGGTTCCACCCAGCAGAACCAGCTATGCTGTTGACCTCTGACCCCTGGAATCAAAGGCAGATACCCAGATGGTTGTTGAAGTTCTGGTTCTGACAGACAGGAAAACTCAGAGCATGCATCAGGATTCTTGGTCTTCTTTAGAGTCAAAAGCGGATAAAGTTCTGGTCCAGATGGGATCTGAATTCTAGTTCTGAGCAGAGTTGCTAGTTACATTTACTCAGTTACTTTTAGTCCAGTGAGAGGTGGGGTTCACCCTGGACAGGTCGCCAGTCTGTCGCAGGGTAACACACAGGCAGACAGGACACACAAACACCTAGGGACAATTTGGAGAGGCCAATTAACCTGACAGTCATATTGTGGACTGTGGGAGGAAACCACAGTACCTGGAGAAAATCCACTATGCACAGGGAGAACATGCCAAATCTGTGCAGAAAGACCGGGGCTGGGAATCGAATCCAGAACCTTCTTGCTGCAAGGCAACAGCTCTAACAACTGCGCCACTGTGCAGCCCATTTAAAGTTATATTTAAAGTTAAAACATTTTTGAAAAAAATGTTTGTTGCCAGATTGGATAGATTTGTTAATAGACACAAACTACTCAAAATAACTACTCAGTATGGATTTAGGTCACAAAGATCAACAGCAATGGATCAAATTCAATAACCCTAACCCTAAAAGAAACCTGATGTTAGGGTATTTCATCAAGAAACTCGAGCGCTCTGTCAACAGTAGCAAATAAAGCTCGAGCGTTGTTAGAGTTTTTGTTTATGACATCTGCAAAGAAAGCCTCTCTTGCATGTTTTAGTGTTGTGAGATAGTTATAGTCTTTCCTTGTAAATGTCATGATAAATATGCAGTTGAGTTTTTTACCATTTCCATTTGGCCCTACGGCAGAGCTGTCTTGCAGATTGAAATGTTTGTGCATTTCTCCATGGAGATTTCTTCCTACCAGTCACAACCTCCACTTTAATGGGGGCAATGTAATCAATGATATCTGAAGTTTGCACTGAAAATCATCTACCAACTTATCTACGTCATTATAGCTTAAGGGCGAAGAAGAAGAGTAGATTTGATTAAATGTTTCTGCTGTGTTTTCTGTGAAAGTACGTTTTGTGATATCTCTACTTAGGTGTCATCTACCCAAATAATATTATTCTAGAAATCTTGATCCTCATTCAGATGCAGCTTTGCAAACCTAAGGGTTGCTACCATATTCTTTTTGGAACGAAAAAGCTTTTCTTAGGCTGTGTCGCCACAGTGCAACTTGAAGTGACCCAATTCCGATTTTTTTTTTGTCAAACTGGATTTTTTTCTGCCTGGGCCTTCACATTTCCAAATAAATGCGACCTATATGCGTTCTGCAGTGTGAACAGGCAAATGACCTGAAAGAGTCCCGCATGCGCAGTAGAGGGCGCAATAGCGTCAGCGTTCTCAGTGTTCTGCCAACCTTCATAAAAAGAAGAGCTCAGTGTTTGCGGAAGTAAACATGGAGGCTAACGGTGGAGCATAGCTACAATTTTGAAGTTGTTTCCCCGACAACTTCAAAATTGAACAGAAAAGGGGCAGGACCAAAATAAATGAAACACATCTTCAGGATTTCCTTCACAAAAAGAGCATATAATATCTATATTGTTAAAAATAGAAATATTTTCGATGGATAAATTCTGAATAATTTTAAAGGATGCTTCTTTTACTTTAGTTATCATATATTTATTTGGTAAAGTCCAAATCCTTTTCCAGTTAAGGTTATTAATAACGGTATTCCAATAAGATACCACATATGGAGTAGATACAATATCTTTCTGAAATAATGAGCTTATATGTCGGTTGCTATTACGAGTTGAGGAGAAACAGATTTGACCAATTTCAAGTTTGGTTGGATCTAAAGGAAACAGTGTTGAATTTTTTCCCATTAAACTTTTGAATAAGGTAACGGCAGCAGGGATTGCATTTATTACAGTATTAAATTCATTATAGGAATTATAGTGCCGTATTTTGTAATAAAGTCTTGGTAAGTCCATCACAGTTGAGCGAGCTAAAACTATGTTGTGAGTGAACCAATTGCAGTAAAATAAGGATTTGTTTTTATGCAAAATGTCTTTATTGTTACAAATGTAATACATGTGTGGAGAGAAATTATGCTTGTAAATCAATAACCAGGCAAGAAGCATCTGTTTATGAAAATTGTTTAGATTCGAGGGGACTTTTTTCAACACTATAATGGAAAGGAAATTTAAACTTCCTAATTTAGAGAAGACAACGTTTGGTATGAAGTTCCAAACTGATGAATTGTTTTAGCCAATTTATTTTAAATGTAGGCTATTATTTAGCTCTGATTCCAGGGGTCAGAGGTCAACAGCATAGCTGGTTCTGCTGCCAAAGTCTAAAAAGTTGAGGCCGTCTTTAAGAATGCATAATTACTGATTATTAATGAAATAATGATTATGAATTATGAAAATTATGAATTTATTTTTAATATAGTGTTTTTTGTTTTTCAAAATAAAATTAAAAAGCATCTTGTCAATATCTTTGGAAACCTTTTTGTTTACATGCAGAGATAACGCAGCATATGTAGGCTCCGTTCCCTTTATGGCAGCGCTACACCGCCCTCCAGTGGGCATGTCGAAAACAGCAGCAGAAAAGCTGTGATACTATATTACAATGGTTTTTCACGTTTCATGAAACAAAACATTAGGTGATAATTTTCAGTGCCACATTTGTAAATTAAATACTATGAGAAGTTTTAAAACTACAACATTAAAAGAAAACATTGCATGTTTTGAAAAAAAATATTTAGAAGAAAAAAAGTGTATAGATTTGTATTTAGTCCCTTTTACTCCTGATTAAACCAAGTTGTTTTAGTAATTTAATCTCAGTGAATGAATCCAGATGAATCCAGATGTTTCAGCATCATGATCTTAGTTTTACCAGGTGATTCTCCCAGGTAAATGGTTCTTTTCCACTGTTGCCACATGCTTGCCCATAATGTTGGACTGCTGAAAAATCAATAACTTGATATAGAGTTGTCTGGGTTACCAGATGGACCATGACTTCCCAACTGCCATTACATGATAAAGTGTTGACTGTACTGGATCATAGACATAACAGGAAACAGGATTTGAATGTACACTGTAAAAAAAAAAAACGGCCTCATTTTACGGTAAAAAACTGGCAGCTGAGTTGCCAGAAGTTTACCGTCTTTATACGGTAAAATTCTGGCAACCAAAACTGCCAGTTTTTTACCGTATTTTTAAAATACGGTAAAATTCTGGCAACCACAGCTGCCAGTTTTTTACCGTATTTGCTAAATGCAGGATTTTACCGTATTTTTAAAATACGGTAAAATTCTGGCAACCACAGCTGCCAGTTTTTTACCGTATTTGCTAAATGCAGGATTTTACCGTATTTTTAAAATACGGTAAAATTCTGGCANTATATATATATATATGATCACATGAAAGATCCATCCCCTTTAGATCTTAAGCAGCCGACACACACAAAGTTGATAATTTTATAATGTTATTTATTTTAAAAAGATGTATTTCTGGACTTTAGAGTGAGCTATAATACCGAAAACAACAAACTATCTGAATATTAACCAAATCTTGCCTAATTGAAAGTAAATAAACCAAATGGCAAAAACTTACCTCCCTAATTAAGAAAAACATGAGAAAACTAAGGAAACATAAATGGCAGCTCCCTCTTACAAACTCCAAACATTTTTACAAAGGCTTTAACAGACGAACAGCGTGGCCAGTGTTCTGATGAGCTGAGGATGGATGGTAGGAAGTCCACGTCAGCAGCTTTTATATCCGGCACCTATGGGAGGCCACCAATTAGACGTCTCCGGCATATTCAGGGAGCAAATGAGGGACGGGCACCTGCACACTCACGTTTGCATGATTACATTTACAACGCCAGCCGTAACTGTAAATAATCTAAGCTGTATTTGGTGCAGCTTGAGTTCAGGAGTCTGATGTCTGAAGGGAAGAAACTGTTCTTCAGCCTGATGGTCTTGCTCTGGATGCTCCTCAGCCTCCTGCCTTAGGGGAGCGGCTGGAACAGCCTGTGTGCAGGATGGGTTGAGTCTTTCATGATGAGGAGCGCCCTCCTCCTGCATCGAGGTGGAGGGAAGGCTGCTCCCCACAGTCCTCTGTGCAGCCTTGACCACCCTCTGTAGAGCCGTCCTCTCAGCAGCAGTGCAGCTGCTGTGCCACACAGTGATGCAGGTGCAGAGAACACTCTCCACCACACAGTGATAAAAGCTCCTCAGGACTGAGCTCCCAAGTCCAGCTGTCCGCAGCTTCTTGAGGAAGTAGAGACGCTGATGGGCCTTCTTGACCAGATGGGAAGTGTTGGTACTCCAGGTGAAGTCACTGGATATATGCACACCCAGATGCCTGTAGCTGGAGACCACCTCCACAGCTGCTCCTCTGATGTACAAGGGCTGAAGAGGATCCTTGTTCCTTCTGAAATCCAGCACCGTCTCCTTGGTCTTCTTCACATTGATGCAGAGGTAATTTTCTCTGCACCACTGCACCAGGTGTTCCACCTCCTCTTTGTATTTGGACTCATCACTGTTCATGATGCGTCCCACTACTGCTGTGTCGTCGGCAAACTTCACTATATGACAGTTGGAATGCCTTGCTGAGCAGTTATACTTCAGCAGAGTGAAGAGGAGGAGGCTCAGCACGCAGGCCTGCGGCGAGCCAGTGCTGAGGGTGATGGATGAGGAGACGTTGTTGTGGATCCGGACAGTTTGAGGTCTGTTTGTCAGGAAGTCCAAAATTCAGTTCCCCAGTGTAGAACTCAGTCCAAGAGAGGAGAGCTTCTGCACCAGGGTCTGTGGGTTGATGGCGTTGAATGCTGAGGAGAAATCCAGGAAGAGGAGACGTATGTATGAGTTCCTGCTCTCCAGATGGGAGAGGGCTGTGTGGATCGCCGATGAAATGACGTCAGCAGTGGACACATTGATGTCAATGGAGCCCTTGATGTGATTCATGACTAGCTTCTCGAAGAAATTCATGACGACCAATGTTTAGGCTAAGAACGGCACAGTTCTTCATCTCTGCAGAAACTCTCAGCCTCAGATGTAACAAATCCACTTTGTTATCCAGTGGGTGGACAATGGCCAGAAACTGAGTCAGAATAGGTGGCTTCCCAGCCTTCAGCTGGGCCAACGCGCCTGCCCGCTTCCCCCTCTTCTGTTTTCTGGCACGTTTCCTTTTGACCGTTGCTCCTTGCATCCTGCTGCGCCAGGCCGTTGTTCTGAGGAGGCACTGTCTCCCAAGTACAGATTTCAGCCTTGGTGATATAACAGCCGAACTGTATCCAGTCGCCATCAGTTCAGTCGAGCTGTATTTCAGTAGTGAAGTTGTCACTGAACTCTTGCCCAAAGCAGCCTCACAGATTTTAAATATAGCTTAATCCGGGGCGCTCGTGAAACCAATGCACCTCTGTGGGCCGCCATAGCAGAATCAGACCTAAGTTTCTATTCACAAACAAGTGTATGTTGGAAAAAAAATTAATTTTTAGAATATACATTAGAATATTCTCTTCTATATTTACAAAAATCAAAAAATATACAAACAAGAAAATCCACATTATTTTAAGTTACATTAACAAAAAAAGTCAAGGAGGGAAAAAATTGAATAAAATAAGAGTAACAGTAAAAATTACAGTTTTACAGGTTTAGAAATGACTGCTTGTATCTTGTTCCCAGCAGCCAGGATTGCCTTCCAAGGTCATGAGTCATTTTAATTTTTAATTTGATGGAATCCAGATGTAGGGTCCTGAATGTTCATCAATGACTTGTTTACACTGGTGATAAATATCATCCAAAGTGTCTCCTTGAACCAGAGCTGAAAGCAAACATAAAGAAGAAATTATTATGAAAAGTAACTGCTACAGATGGTTACATAATTGCCTTCTCTTGAGAAGTATTAAAATTGTTCAACTTTGTCATATCAATATGCATTACTTCATCTTTTTCAGATACACTGTGAGAAAAAGGTGCAACACACAAGAGCTAGGTGAGAGTCATTGTGAAAAACAGTGATAGCTGTTTCTAAAGAGTATTAAGCAAATATAAACACAGCAGTAAAACTAGTATTCATCTACCTGTGATTGTGTTCTTTATTAGTGGTTGGCAGGTGGTAAGTAGTTGAATAGCCCATTCACACATATACAACTTTTGGATTTCATGTTTCTTCAGCACTTTACACAAAACTTAAATGTTTTTGAAGCTGCATTTCTTATTATGCAGACAGTCTTATATCAGAATTTTTGTAGTAAAGTACTTCTTGCTTTTTAAATTTCCATAGAGGATAACAGTGAAGCAAGACAATTTAACTGCAGAAAACATATTTTTCTTTAGTTTTCATTCATGTTTTAATAACCTAATTTATAAATACTGTTGTGTATTACATGCAGCAAGTTAGTTTCTAGCAATTTAGTTTTTATGAAAGCTGGGTTTTAGAAAGCAGGGCTAACAAACCCAGTAGAAGGAAGTTACTCTGAATAAACTTACCCTGTTCTGTGAAGCTCTAGATTTTCAATTTAAGAACATGAGATAAACTTGGCAACTAAATTTTGTTTCAAGTTGAGTTAACCCTTGTGCATGCAAGGACTGAGGCAAACGTAGAGGACTATGGCAAATTATACAAGTTTTACGTGTGTGGGGTCAGTTGGACCCCATTTCCACATTCAAGGGTTAAGCATGAGTGCAAGTATAAGAAGAAGCCCTCATCAATGGAAGGCAGATAAGGTTATTCACCAAGGCAAAGGGAGAAAAACAAAACAAGCCTGAAAATGTGCATTTCCCGCCAGTTGAATTCTACATTTTAATAACAATAATAATAACAATCTTTACTGTCATTATAGAACATGCAATAAGTTACATGGATTATAATAAAAATTGGTGAAAAATGGTACTACAAGGTATTTAATGCTCTTATGGCTACCAGGTATAAACTCTTCTTCAGTATGTTTGTTCTTGCTTTAATGCTCCTGTATCTGCAGCCAGATGGCAGCAGTTGGAACAAATTGTGACCGGGGTGTGAGGAGTCTTTTAAAATATTCTTGGCTATCTTGAGGCAGTGGGACCTGTGGAGATCTTCAAGAACAGTCAGAGAGCAGCCGATTGTCTTCTGAGCAGATTTTATGGTTCTCTGGAGAGTCTTCCTCTGTGCTGCTGTGCAGCTGGGGAACCAACACAGAGACAATAGCAGATAAGGGTTTCAATAGAACATCGATAGATGGACACCAGCAGTTTTTGAGAAATATTGTTCCTCCTGAGGACTCTCAGGAAATAAAGTCTCTGCTGGGCCTTCTTTGCCAGTTCTGCTGTGTTCACAACCCAGGCCAGGTTATCCATGATGTGAACTCCCAGGAAATGGAAGTTCGACACCCTCTCCACAGGCTCTCCGCAGATGTTTAGTGGTTCAGTGTCTCTTTTCCTTCTCCTAAAATCCATTATGATCTCCTTGGTCTTGGCTGTGTTTAGGATCAGGTTGTTGTCTGTGCACCATGCTGTCAGTCGCTCCACCTCGTTCCTGTAGGCAGACTCATCGTCCCCTGAGATGAGCCCACTACGGTTGTTTAATGATGGCATAAGTAGGACAAACTCAGGATTTGTTCAAACAATCCTTCTACTGAGCAGGGTTGGTCATGATAAGTTACCGTGGTAAGTTTACTGAGGATAACCGCTATACAGGTTTCTGAAACTGAAAACCAAGGATAAGCACATAGTTACCCCAAAACTTCCTCAGGATTTTCACTCATCGCGCTTTCTGAAATGGGGCCCTGGTGTTCTTTGAGAGGTGGCTGTTTGGCCAGGGAATACAAAAACAGACAAAGCAGTCTGTCTGGTAGTGACTACCGTTTCTTTTCATGAAAACTGAATCTAGTCATTGCAGCAGGTCAGTTTTTAGCCTTTTATTTGTCCTATTTTATATAATATCACAGCCAAGTTGAAAGATTTCTATTAGTAAGTTGGAAAATCATTAAGATTTTTTTAGGGTATGCAGAGCCTTTGCTATCTTGGTAGCAAAAATGTTGACATCACCTAAATAAAACAAGTCATTAACTATTTACTGAAAAATTATGATGCTGAATTATAGGAGATATTAAATATATCAAAACAAATTTAAAATCTAAAACAATATTATTTTGTGATGAAAGGTGGAAACCTGATGTCTGGTTTCTGCTAACTGAATAAAATATTGAGAATAGAAATGAGTTTGACCTACATGTACACGCAAAGTTTAGAAGAGGCTCAGAGAACACCATCCTCTGTTTTCGTCTTTTCTTTCTACAGGTCTGAAAGTTTGAAATTGATTTAAAGCAAGTTTTTACTGTAAATTTACAGTTGGCTATTGTTTTTCTGCAATGTTTAAGAAATAGGCCTGGTTGTGGCATTGTATTTGAATTCTTTACCTTACCTGTAAACAATTCTCCAAACTCCCTTTCCAGCTTCACAGCCTTTTCAAATATCTTCTTCACTTGTTCCTCAGTCAATTTCTTATTCATGTCCCTGGGTATGACATAGGACATAGGATAACATTTAAACTTTTTTTTCTTTCATTTACGAAACAGACACTGTTCAGGAGACATTAAAGACAGCTACATCTGTAATGGAGCATGAGGCAAGTTACTCTCATCAGGTTGGGCATCACAAGGTCAACATGAATTCAAGAATTAAAATGAAATAAAAAAATCTTTATTTATCCCCAGGGAAATTCAATTTGCTTTAATTCATTGTTCAAGCTTCGTTAACGAGTTGTTGCTAATGCTGAAGGCAGGAAGCATTTACTGTAGTGGTCTCCATGTCAAGAATTGGGTTGATGAGGTGGTGAAGATGAGGTTGTGGTGAAAAATTATGGTTTTAATGGTGATCTCAAAAGGATACGAAAAGCCCAGGCAGCACAGGTGAACAATAATGCGACGAATTTAAACACTGGTAGCAACTGGAATAGAACTAGACAACGAGGACAGACATGATAAGGATCTGACAGGGAGCAAGAGACAGATAGGTTTAAATACACAGGGAAGGTAATCAGGGGAAACAAGGGACACCTGGGGGCAATTAGGGGAAAGACAGACAACATAGGAACTAACTAACAGAGAAAACCCAAATCCTCACACTGTTTTTGCTCTGAAGGATAAAACTTATCACTTTCTGTTGTCACTATTGCACTCTGTGGATATGTTGGTATTTGAGACTCTCTTGATTTGATCTAATTTCTCTGTCCTGAGACCTTAGTGAGTTAACACATGTGCACAGTAAAACACACATGATGTATATTGAACTTTACTTTTTGGGAACTCTTTATGTTTCACACAATTTCTTTTTTTATTTTGCATGGTAAGGGCTTGCTTGCTTAGATAGTTTAGTGTTAACTAAGCATCAGCGCTACTATGACTTCTCCTGCTGTTTCCAGTCTGTCTGAATCTTCTCTTTTCTGTTCTCTGTGTCAGATGTTCAGTAACTCTTCTGCCTCATATATTGATAATGGTACATGTAAGAAATGTAGCACTTTTGTAGCGTTTGAGGCGAGGGTGTTGGAATTGGAAAACCAGCTCTGCACTGCTGACGTCTCTTAGCCACTGTGGAGCTAACATGACTAGAACAAAACGGTCCATCACCCAACCAGCATAGTCCCAGATCCTAGCCCATGGATCATCATCAACACCATCAGCAATTTAATCTCTAACCCATTAGCTCCCTGTTTTAATTCAGAACTTCATACTTTAAAGCAGAACACTAGGACTTTACATATCTTGATGACTCCTAAGATAGATAGATAGATAGATAGATAGATAGATATTGACAGAGCAGGACTATAATTATTATATTTTTCTTAAAGGAGGATGTTTTAAACAGGAAAAAAACCCAGAAAACCGTCTTCATCTTTTGGGACGCTCAGAGCCATCTCTGTTGTTGTTGTGGTTGGAAGCAGTCCAAAATCTTAATAGCTTTGGTTAAAAAATAATATGCAAAACTGATATGTTACTGAAGACCACAGAAATACTCACATTAATGAATCAGCAGACTTAGGTTTTATCAAGATGGCTATCGGATGCAACTGTGCTACTTGTAGTCGTTTAATAGCATTTCCAGAGACATCCAGAACACAGTGTTTGCCCTAAAAAGACATAGTAATTTAGAAGATATTCTACTAAAATTCTTATAAAAAAATAAGAGTTATCTATTATGTTTTTCCCTGGTTTGTTGCATAAGAGAAGAAAACAGATCAGCTGGAACAATAACATTACAACTTCCTTTTTTATATGAACATTTATGCTTCTGTGTGGTACAACCAACATGAAGTTGAATTAAATAATATTACCCTCTCAGCTACATATTTTACAGACTGGACACTGGTCCCGTAAAGATTGTCATTGTATTGTCCAGCTTCTATGAACTTGTGCTCTTGAATGTCCTTCTCCATCTGCTCTCTGGACATCACGAAGAGATAGTCTTGCCCATCAACCTCATAGTTCCTTTTTGGCCTTGTGGTGTCTTGTGGTATAAGGAAGAGAATACATTCTTAGCATATCATAAAGACAAGGATACTTACTACAATCTAAGTTTTAATTCAGAAAACAAAACAAAAAAACATGCATAAGTATGTGATTCCTATTTGAAAAGCCAAGCAGTTGGAGAAAAAAGCAAAGCTGCAAGACACTGTGAAAGAGACAGAGCAGCAGCTACTGAGAGGCTGACAGAAGTTATATTCTCTCCAACCCTAACCCTAACCACCAACTGATTTGGCTGTTGATAAACTGGTAATGGTAACCAATTGTAAAATGAATCAAAGATACAGGATGATCATTAGCATTGTGAGGCAGGAAACCAATGGCACTAAAGGTTCAGCAGATGTATAATGTAGCACAAAGAAAAAGACTCTGAAACTCCCTACAGATCTTCGTTCAGACATCAATGAAGCTTGATTTCCGAATGACATGTAAAATTTGAAAAAAGTACTTTGGACCACTGACCACTTTTCGGATGAAAAAAGTGCTGCTTCTCTGTAGCCCAGGTCAGTCGGTTCTGCCACTGTTTCTGGTTCAAAAGTGGCTTGAC
>NW_015116929.1:7302-13118 GCF_001443285.1 Poecilia latipinna | reverse complement strand
TACATAATGGAAAAACCCAGATGCCTAATGCCAAGTTATTGTCTGTGTGTTTACTGGTATATGCAAAAAAATACATTTATGTGTTGGGAACTTACGTGGGACACAAGAACCAAACTTGTCCGGAAATTCCGCAATCAGATCTTCATTGATTTTGTCCTTCATGGGTCCAAGAATGATGACAGGTCTAGCATAATCAACTGAACAGGAATACACAGAATTTCAGCACTGTCATTAACCTTTCTTAAAATCTCAGCACATTTGCCATTTTATTTGTTTATTTTTCAATGTTGTTATAATTGTAATGGATTGTCAGAAAAATTGCCAACCTTGACTAAGGCAAAAATAAGTCTTTTTCCATTTGCCAGCTCAACCCTGATGTAAGTGTATTTACTGTACATTTAAAGCAATTCTACATAAATAACTTGAAGTAAAGTACAAGATAAAATTTGTTTTATACCAGACACAAAGTAGCAGACACAAAGTGAAAACAACAGTGAAGTTGTTTTCACACCAAGTGAATGGGGAGATTACTTAATAGTTAGGGTTAGGCATGATTTGTAAGGCTTTACACACAGAATTAAGACTCCTCTGTAACATCAGCCAGTAAATGAATAGTCTTTGCAGAGCCTAATTGAGGGGAGTATTACAAATTCAATCTGCTTCATACCTCTGACCTCCACCATGCTAGGACGGGCTGATCTTCTTTTATGTATAGCTCAACAAGAAATTTACAGAAATCAAATACAAAGACACATACACCTGTTTTTCCTCATTGGCTGAGGTAAAATCAAACCAAACTTATTTTGCTTTAGGTCTGTTACAATAACCATAATTCAACATTAAAACATTAAAACTACATTAAGATTCTTTTAGGGGAATTTCCTACTGAGTATTTGTTATTTTTTCCTTTTTCAGACAATCCACTTACTTTCTTGGCGTAGCACATATTCATAGGAGAGACTTACATCATCTTGATTTCCTGGTGAGATGAAAAGAGAAAAATATTAGAACTTTTCCCCACAATTGAAAAATGTTCAAGTAGAGTCATGTCATTTGAAAAAACAGATTTAACCCTTTCATGCATGAATTATGATCCTTTGTGTCAGGATTTTTGTCATTTTTTTATTTTCTTAAGGCATAAAAAAGGGAGGGACAAAATTTAGTAAAAACTTTTTTTATTTTATTTTATTTTTTTTAGGTGATCAATTGTAATTTTCTCCAAATACAAAGTTATTTGACAAATACATCAGTAGTATTGTTCTTTCGTGGTTATCTGATGTCACAATATTTTTTTTACTTGCAAGAGTCGTCTACAGTAGAAGGAGGCACAGGGTCGGTTGGAATCCTCTTTTGTCTGTTGGCCATATTGGATTTAACAAAAATAATTTCTTCCATTTGCAGCTGATGGCCAGTAGTTGATAGTGTATTTTATTAGTGCCCACTTCAGTGGTCTGTGCATTTATAACATAAAAATCCATACGAAGCACAAGAAAATGGCTTTTAGATAGCTGTCCACTGTAGTGACCAGTATTCATGAAAGGGTTAAGCTGACATATTTGCTCCAGATCGTTAGGCAAGTTTTTATGAGGTTAAAAATCCACATTGAGGCTTTAAAATATTTCATAAACTTAAATACAATCAGAAATTCAAACCAGGTGAAAAACTTTACAAACTTTACGTTGGGCTGATTTAAACTGATACCCTAAAAAAAAGTCAGTTTCTGGGTGTTTTGATGGACTCAGACATGAACCTTAAGATGCTAAGTAAAGAGAAAAACAATAGGCCTTCGCAGCGCTTAGCTGCTCAGGCCTAATTACAAAGTCAGCCTTCTGTCACATGATGAGTGATGAGTTTCTAGATAAACTCATCCATGCATTTATCATTAGTTGCATTGATTAGAACAACAGTGTCTTCACAGGTCTGCAAAAAAGTTTCTAGGGGGCTCTGTACCAAGGATACATACACAAATTTCAAGAGAAAAATTAACACACAGGCAATATTTTTATGCTCCGACATAATCTTAATTAGAGTCTTGTATATACTTTCATACACAAAGACAGGCTGCATAATGAGGAAGTAATTCACCCATTTTATTCAGGTGTATTGGACTAGGGACACAACAAAACATTTAGGGACACTGGCTCTCTAGGCCTGGATTTAAAGACCCCTGGTCCTTCACCATCTTCACCCAATGTCCTTTAATTAAACTGAATAAAAGATCTTATGCTACTCTTTAGCCAGTTGAAGTGGCCCAGTCATCTGGTTAGGATGCCTCCTGGACGCCTTCCTGGTGAGGTGTTCCGGGCACGTCCCACCTGAACGAGGCCCAGGAGAAGACCCAGGACTCACTGGAGGGACTATGTTTCTCGGCTGGCCTGGGAAGGCCTTGGGATTCCCCCAGAGGAGCTGGCCCAAGAGGCTGGGAAGAGGGAAGTCTGGGCCTCCCTACTTAAGCTGCTAGCCTCATGATCCAACTCCGGATAAGTGGAAGTAGAAGGATGTTACTTCTTAAAAACAATTCATGTAATTTTATGTGATTACATTCTTTTCATGAATTGCTGAAAAAAAATTATTTCTGCTTGGCAGTGTTTTCTATGGAAAATAATATCTTTCATCTCTTTTAACCTTTTAGAAATGCTACCTAACAGACCAATAAACAAAGTTTGGACCAAAAAATATCAATAGATCAACACTTTTGGGTAAAAATTATGGTAAAAATAAAATAGAACAGAACAAGGTCTCACACACTCCAAACTTTAGATGAGAATTGCACTTTGACAGACAGTCCAACATAAGAAAACAGTAAAAAATGAACTGCTACAGCATGCAGGAATACAGAAAGGAGAGACATGCTGAGACAAAAATGTTTATGTTCAGCAGTGGTGCCCAAAGTCAGTCCTCGAGGGCCAGCATCCTGTATGGTTTAGTTGTCTCCCTGGTTTAACGCACCTGGATCAATGATGACTCGTTAGATGGCCTAAGCATCTAACGAGCCGGTCATTACCACCGGTCATTACCTAAAATATGCAGGATGCCGGCCCTCCATGACTGACTTGGGGCACCCCTGATGTACAGTGAGTAACTTTGAAGTGGCCGAGGTGAGAAATCCTCTCTAAACCAACTTACTCAATGTTCTTGTCCCACACCCATCATCACCTATTCCCACGATGTCCTATTGATCATCCAAAGAGATCCGTTGGAGAAGATAAAAAGGAAAGGGAACAGCTGCACATTCAAAAGGTTGGAGGCAGTTCACCCACAAGTTTAGCCTTACAGAAATATCTAGCCAGCAGGAGCAACCAAAACAAACAAAAACAAATACAAAAACAAATGTAACAGTCCTTACAATGACTGAGAGGAAAAGTCAGCCATATGTCAAAATAACATTAAAAAAAAGCGTTATAGTAATCTTATTCCTGTTGACTGAAAAGCCTTATGTATAGTCATGGAAAACAGATCAATAAAAATAAAAACAAAACCAAAAGTTAAAGAAATTTTGTCACTCTCATATAGGTCCTCCACATTACTTACACTGAACTTGTGCTGAGGTGCTTGTGTGTCTGAGATTACTTACGATATGAATCACTGCCATCGGGTTCAGCAACTTTGTTCTTGTAGAATGGGTGCTTTCGTGTAAAACTGATTTTTTTTTTCGTTTGCTTGTCAGTGAATGACTGAAAGGAGAAAAAATATGTGGCATGCATGCATAACTGTCAGCTTCATGCAGACAAAGCAGATGTTTGCAAGAAGTGGGACATCAAGAAAACAATTTAAAACCAACAATTTCAAGCTGAACCTGCTCTTAAGATGAGTTCCTACAAAAAATGTGAATTGTATTCACATGATTCATAGATGCCTAACTTTAATGTCAACTAAATCAAATTGAGCAAAGACAGAATTTTAATTTCTAACTATATCTTTAAAGATTTTTTATGCCACTGGTGTCCTTTATTTGATAGTAATCTGACAAGAAAAGTTCAGAGAGAGCGAGGAAAAGAGCTGCAGCAAAAGAATCGAGTATGGCAGACTAACTTGGGATGGCTGCATCAAAGTCTGTAGCCTCTGTATACAGATCACTGTATACTCTAACCACTGTGTCACATTAAGCCCCAGGAATTCTAATGTAACTTTTTTACTTGATTATTGTTTATTACAATAACAAACATTACTACTATCATCAGGGCAGTGGTAATAATTTATATGAATCTTAAACTAATTTTTTGTAGCAAACATAAAGGGTAGGGTGTTGGTAATTATTAGACCATTACAACAATAATAATAAACTATGACGGCAATTAATAAGCAGTGAAAATGCCATGTAGAGTGAAATACTTGCCTTCTTACAGATGTCTTCAGTTTATGCCTTTTTGCAGCACTTACATGTATGTATCAGATCAATGTTGGATAAAGTTAAGCTGAGTAAATTACAGAGATCAATTTTCAAATATTATTGATTAATTGAAAACAGCTATTCAAAGTGACATGGCCTTCTGGAAATAAGACCCCTGATAACACTTTATTTGAAGGGGTGTGAATAAGACTGACATAACACCTGTCATGAACATGAATAAGTCTTCATGAATATTTATGACTGTTGTCATAAAGTGTCATTCGGTAAATCATGACACTTTTAATACAAAGTTGACATTATTCAAAATGTCTTTGTTATGACAACTTGACATTAACCAAGAAATCACGATCTGACATAAATTTATTATAAAAGTATTACCGATTAAACTTTAAAAATTAGCTTTATGTAGTAATATTATATAGCTCTGCCATGTTGTTTAGTCTTAATTTTCTTAATTTAATCGATCCTAAAGTTTTACAGCAAGATGTCTACAAAGCACTTACGAACATAGCATTTGAAACATTATTTAAGGCTGTTTAACCCTTGTGCGTGCGAGGACTGAGGCAAACGTAGAGAACTGTGGCAAATGATAAAAGTTTTATGTGTGTGGGGTCGGTTGGTATGGACCCCATTTCAAAACACAAGGGCTGAGTAGTGCAATACACCATCTCCACCAGTGAGAGGCAGCAGTCCACGAACAGGCGTGCAGTTTGTTGGTGAAGAAGAAATCTTCCATATTGTGGCGCAAACCTAACAAGTTATAACGGCCAGACCTCCTGTTTAAAAAGAAGCCGAAGTTTGATACCTAATACATATGAGGTATGTTTCTTATTAACTTTACTTATTTTTTTTTTTTTTTTTAGAAAATAACATCTATTTCTCTTTAATGTTAGCTATGAGCAATTCAAGCCAATCCTACCTTAGTTAATGTTAGCTAAAGTTATTAAACTTCATTACCGTAACGTTAGCCCTTAATATTAAACATATTTTAAAGACAGGCAATTTGTTTTTTCCCCCTCCAATTTTAATCTAGCAAATTAAAAGCTAATATATTAGTCCAAGTAATCCTTCATGTGCATTATTTAGCGACTTGGCTGATGTGACACAGTGCTTGTGTTCTTTGCTTTGGCAAGTTTAGCCACATGAAGACCCATGTTAGCCTAGGAAACATGGTGTGGGGGACAAAGTTGGCTAATGAAGACATGCTACGAGTGTGGAGGATGATAATAAGGACCAGCCACCAGAGAAAGAAGTTTCTACTTTACCAAAGAGAAAGAAGCAGATGAAATATTCCCCAAGAAAATTAGGTAAGTCGTTTTTGTGTTAATATTTTCACCATGTGAAGTGGGGTGGGACAGCCAGGTAAGTGGAGAATGGGGAGCAGGAACCAACATTCACCAGCTGAGTTAAGTTATTTCTGGTTAGAAATAATTTAGAATGCTTATTAAGTGAAAAGATGCATCCA
>NW_015116929.1:0-4467 GCF_001443285.1 Poecilia latipinna | reverse complement strand
AGGACCAGCCACCAGAGAAAGAAGTTCCTGTTTGACCAAAGAGAAAGAAGCAGATGAAATATTCCCCACGAAAATTAGGTAAGTCATGGTAAGTGTTATGAAGCCTCGGCGCAGATTCAATCTGGAAGCCTCATCAGCCTCACCTGCCTCATCAAATCAGCACCTCCCTCTCTTCACCCTGGACCTATCAGTGTTGGATCAAGCCTCGCTTCGGCTATTCACAGATACATCACAGATAGCGTGTTTATTCACGTCTATCTGCGCAGAGGGATTATTCATAAACAGCAGACGTATGCGCACTGAGCTACTGAGAGTGGAGCAGCTGGATCGTCATGATTACCGCATTCATCTCTCTGCTTCTATATTTGTTAACTTCGCTACCAATCGACACTAGTGAATGAGATGCGCATTAATGACCCATTCGAATTAAACGCAGGCCAGCAAAAAAAAAAAAAAAAGCTGTGCGCTGGCTGAAGAGAGGTTATGCATACAGTCTGTGAGTCATAAATTATATTATTAGCCTAATTGTGACTCTCGCCTCGTTGCAAGGCGATATGCGCAGTAAACTGGCTGCCGACGGATCGTGTAGTTGGTCAATATTCCCTCCATGGCACATCTCGGTAGGGTCAGTCCAAGTGCTTTCACTAATCGTTAAACACGCTAAATTCTCGCTTGTTATGGCCATTACCCAATTATCGCTTCACATCAAATTTTGTTCTGTGTCCTATTCACTACTTACCAAAAGCAACCTTAAATAATAGGTGGTACAGCCTCAATATAATAACGAGTTCTGGCTTCAACTTAGGAATTTTTTACCCGATACATAGCGCATCGTGGCTGATCGCTGTTTCATGTCGCTTCCCCAATTCCCATATCTGTGTCCTCTGTCAATTTTCATGGTTAAACTGTCTAATCTGCTGTCTTCCGAGCCGCCTAAAACTGCCATAAACCCTGAGTTGCGTGCTGGGTTTTCACCTGTGCAGCAGCGACAGTCCTGCTGCTGCTGTACTGAGCTCGCAGGAGCTGCATGAATCACGGCAGCAAAACGCAAAGAACTTTGCACAGTTTTTTCCCCAAACTAACCGTCTGAGTGGAGTAATGTTGTAGGAAGCAGGCATGTTGGCTAGTGTTGACTAGCAAACATCAATTCAGGACCTAAGCTTGTTAACAAGTAGCTTCTTGTTCGTTGTTTATGTTCAGCTTCATAGATTCATTTTGCCCCCCAATATAAGTCGATGCCCCCTCTTTCACAACCCCCATTAAAATCATCTGTAGCCCGGATTGTCTTAAGTTGCATCTCTCGTCCAAGATCGTCCGAAATCTGCATGGTATTATTTCCCAAGCCATCCTGTCACTTCCAGGTCGATGCAGCCTAGCTCACCCAGGTTCCACGCTCAAACGCGTTCATTCCAATCCCACTTCAAGGGCCGATTGCCATTAGCAGTCATTCTTGCTGCTAATTCTCGCTGGCCCATCAGCAACAGCCAATCAGCATTTACAGCGTTCTGAAGCACACGGCCCATTTGGAGTAACCGAACCTCCAATTTCATTGCCTGGGTCCAATGAAATTCATTCGCATGGCACATTTCACAAGTTCAAGCCTTTAATAAAAAAATAAAATAAAAAGTCTCTTCGTATCTGCTCCAGCTTCAACCTTCATTTCAGTAGCTCGAGTCCCCAGCATTTTACAAATCCGTTCCATTGCCATAACCTGTTCCCCTGAAGGGGCATTTCTGCAAGCGATCCCATGTCGTCGCTTTCCACCATAAGCAGCCGTGTCCTAACTATAGAGCTGAACCTCCACCCATCTGTCTCATGACATCAACCGGCACCACTCACGTTAGCATCTCTGCTCGTTTCAGCCCTGGTCATTCCAAATCCTTTCCATATCCTTGCTGATAAGCCGTCCCTCTCAGCCTTCATCCAGCCCAGTCCCGCTATTGCACAAAGTCACCAACTTCAAATCTCAATCTCATGTCTCGCACTGAAATTTATTCCCTATATTTTCTTAGTCTTTCATTCTCATTCGAACTTTTATTCTTTATGCCTGTCTATCATTTCAAGCCCCCACATCCTTGCAACCTTGAAGCTGGAATCTATATACCTCATCATTCAGCCTTTAGATTTCAGTCTTCAGGGTATCCCTTCAGCATCACGCCAATAGCTTTGTCATTTCATATTTCATCCTCAGCATCCTCTCCATATAATTATTCATAACTCTTCTCTGTGTTCGCAGCTTCCTTCAGTGTCAGTAGCACTGCGCAATTACTGGTGGTGGTTGGTCAACCTCATCCAAAGCCCACGCTCTTTTCCAGAAAATGTTATACGAACCATGCCCTTTTTGTCCTTCACCCCTTATAAATTCTCGTGCTAACATACAGAGCATTACATGGTCAGGCTCCTGCTTATCTTTGTCAGCTTTTCACTAAGTGTTCTGCTGCCTGTGGTCTCCGCTCCCCAAGTCAGAATCTTTTGGTTGTTCCTCGGACATGGTTAAAACTAAACACATTTTTGTCTAGATTAATGTCAAGTTGTCATAACAGACATTTTGAAAAATGTCAACTTTGTATTACAAGTGTCATGGTTTACCAAATGACACTTTATGACAACAGTCATAAATATTCATGAAGACTTGCTGATGTTCATGACAGGTGTTATGTCATGTTTATGATAGTGTCATGTCAGTCTTATTCACACCCCTTCAAATAAAGTGTTACCTCCCTTAGCAGTAACAACTTACATCCAGAGTTTGCAATATCTGGAAACAAGTCTTTAACATCGCCACAGAAACTTTGGCCCACTCTCCTTTGCAGAACGCTTACCTTGGTGAGTTTTCAGGCATGAAAGGTATGTTTAATATCATATGCCATTCTTAAGGTTTAAAGTATTTGAATTGGGTTCAAGTCCAGACTTTGGCTAGGCCACTCCAAAACTTTGTTTTGATATATATTTGAGTTATTCAATTGTCACTTTGCAACTGTGCTTTGGATCATTGTCCTGCTGCATAACCAAAGTGACTGGGCTTAGGGCCCTATAATGATGGTTGGACAATGTCCGCCAGGATGTTCTGGTAGAGAACAAATTTCCTGATATCAACTGTAGCAAGTTGTCCAGGTCTGGAGTCCAGATGACACTTCGCACAATGCTCTATTGAAATAGTTTGACTAGGGCGTGGCAGGTGAACTGTTCTCTGTGAATAAAGCTACGCATTTTCATCATGTGTCGACATCAATGACAACCGATTTCTACTTTGCATGAACTTAAAGGTTGAACAGCAATGTAGAAGAACTTCATAAAATAAAAATAAAAAAGATACATGAAATATCAGATTTTCAAAGTTTAAAAAAGGGATATATAGAAAGAATATGACAGTGGTTATATTTTCTTTATTTCTTTTCATAACTTTTTAAGGCACTTTTGTATAAAGATTCAAGAGATTTTAAAACTATTTTGTACCTTTCGTTTCGCTATTATTCAATTTGCCCTATAATGGTTTTTACTTGTTCTTCATGAACAGGCAAAAACAAAAGAAACGTGTAACTGTTTTACAGCACTATGTACGTCTTAAAGGTTCTAACAATTTAATTTGCTCCAAAACATTTAAAGGGACATAAAAAATTGTTTTTAGTACAATATCTTTATGACCAGTTAATAGTGGTCATAAAGACCAGTATAAACTGCTCTTTATACTGATCTTTATGTATAAAAAATAGTAAGATCATGCAAAGGCTATGTTGGTATTATTGCTTTTACATACTAGACTTACAGAAAGCTTTAAAGTCCATAGACAGCGGGAACAGGTAATACAACTTTGTGTTTTCCAATTACTTGATTACATTGTTACTAATGGTACTTCTTGATGTTACACAACTGCAAGTTATAGAATGACAGGAGGGCCACAAAAACAATGTTTTTATTAGTTCTGAAACTCCAGCCAAATTTAGAACATATTAAAGGTCCAGGAAATAAGTTACTAAATTAATAATAGAAAACAGCAAAAAGCAAGTGCTCACAGTCTTATGGTGTTGGAGAAGAGAAGAGCTAAAATTTGGAGGAAAACAGAGGGTGGGGGGGGATGCTTGTAAGCCTGGGAACACCATCCCAAATGTGAAGTATGGGGGTTGCAACATTATGTTTTGGGGCTGCTTGCTGAATTGGTCTTGACGAACAAATGTCATGAGGAAATATTGAGGTTTTTGAGAAATGTGAATAAATACTCCTACTTAGTTTGGTTGAAAACCTGCTGAGCATCTAATGACATAACTGCAGAGCCAGGAAGGTTGGTCTGACACATAATGTTTAGGAGTCAGCGTCTGTTTGAAAACAAGACACTGTTCAAACTGGTCAAACTGGTTTGAGGCCAGTTTGATCACAATGGATCAAGTGAGCCGTGTGTTTGTTTCGATGATTAGTGTTGAGAAAATAAATTTAAAATAAGCTAGTTTTAAAACTTAACATGTCTTGATT
>NW_015116928.1:16036-26242 GCF_001443285.1 Poecilia latipinna | reverse complement strand
GTCAGGGAAAACCCCACACGCGGTTACAGAGGATTATCAGTTAGGTTTTAAAAAACCTCCTGAAGCAAAATAATTAAAACCAAGTTTTGGATTTATGAAACCTTTGATTTGTGAAATTTCAATAAAGGTTGATTTCACCACTTCTTTTACACCTGGATTACTCTAGTGTTGCTCCAGTTCCGAAACTACAACACCTAGACACTTCAAAATTGGACTAGATTATTCTGTTTCTCTGGCTAAAAAATTTGAGCAGAATAAAAAAAAAAGTCAAAATAGGCAAGTGTTTGTTAGTATGACAAGTCACAGTTAAAACCATTACAAAATGCCAAACTTCAAACTTGTAAATATTTTTATTTCACAGCTTTTGTTTGATTTCAGAGATTTGAATGCATCTCTAATTCTGCTTGTAGTTTCATGAGAAGCTCTTCTCTCTCACTTCAAAAAAGAGATTCAGTTAAATTATTTTTTCTGTGTTTTATATATGATGGGTTTTTTTATTCTCATATTGATTCAGTCACTTTAATTCTCTTACATCTCCTCTATTTGGTCATGTTCAATTTTTTTCCACTGCCTCATCCCTGGCTAGGGCTTTTGTGTTTTCCGGTTCATTTATGGATGCCTGAATTACATCTAAAAATGTAATGTTAAAAACTGCTTCCTAAAAACACAAATATTTACTTACATTTTATTGAAGATAATTTACAAATCTTTCCTTTTTCTTTATGCTAATATGTTTCATTATTTCAGACCCTGCTTCTCCTCACCCATTTCTACCTATCTTTGTTCTGACTAGTGGACTTTTAAACAGCAGGTTTCTTTTTAAAAATGTGTTTGTTGGGCAAATGGTCTTTTTGCACAAGTTAATAAGGACAGGTAAAACTGAAAGGGATTGCATGCAGGAAAAGGGAACAGAACCCCAGAGAGCTGCATCATTGACTGTTGTCTTCTCATATGGTGTCATGATGAGGTGGTTTTAAATATTTTACTATTAGAGCAAAAAAATGTAGTCTGGGTTTGAAGTGTCTGTGTGTTGTGGATCTGGAATTAAAGCAGTTCTAGTGTGGTCCAGATGCATAAAAAGTGGTGGAATTTAACCTTTATTGAAGTTTCACAAATCAAATAAAGGTTTCACAAATCCCAAACATGGGTTTAGATATGCTGTCATTAGTTAGGAATAAACTTGTCGAGGTTTGAAGAGTCTTGGTGTTGCAGTTTTTTAGTAGACTAGATTAACGATGCTGAATGTAGTGAAATATTAGTTGGAATTGCCCTTTAAGCATTTCCCAAATCAGAATCTGCAATCAGAAACCAATTTCACCATTGCGAAGCCCGTGGCGTCAGTGAAGCTGGAAGCTGCTGCTACTAAGGTGTAGCATATCCATTTTGTTGTTTTTCTAAATAAAATCCTTAATATTCAATCTGACAGAGTAGCTGTAGCATATGTCACCAAAGCTAGAAGCTGCCGTTATAAAGCTGCCGGCAGCTGTGAAAGGTTGTGGCATGTCGTAAAAACTGTGGCAGGTCCACTGGCAGGTCATGGCAAGTAGCGGCAGGTGTCACCGGAGGTGCCACTTCACTCCCACTGCCACGATTTAGCTTGCTGTCTCTCGAAAAAGCAGGTACCAGGCTGGAAAAAAGATTTGGTGCAACACAACAATTTGTCAAATTGCTATGTTCTCATGGTTCGGGTCTAAACTCCATGCATGTTATGAACCCACATTCGAGCTCTGTATCCTTTGAATTTTAACTACTTCAACATGCTACTACGAGCTGCACAGTTCTGGACGTTTCTTCCCTATCAGGTGGTCTCCACCCTCTGTGTTCATTCTGGATGTTTACTCCGTGTTGCAGAGGGCTGGTTTTCTGTGACACCAGAGAAGATTGCTGAGCACATTGCCCTCAGGGTGGAACAGAGCTTTGCTGACTCCCAGGTGGTGATCGATGCTTTCTGTGGTGTGGGAGGAAATGCCATTCAGTTTGCACTCACTGGAAAGAGAGGTGAGCTTACTATTTATTTTGTGCTCTCTTGATTTCACATCCCAGTGGAGGGAACTTTACATTCTGGAGAATATGAAAAGGAAAACATTGGGTTTAGCAATTCTTCTGTTGAACACTTTGAACTCCCCTATGAACACAGAATATGTAGTTTGTTCCCGGTGTTGTTACGTCAACCCTCTACAAGACAAAATTGCCCCTACATTGTGCAAGTGCTGAGTTGATTTTTTTTTTCATTTTAATTTATTATTTTGTTTTTTAATTATTATGCTCTGTGGCTTTTCTAGTCTTGGCAATTGATATAGATGCAGAGCGACTGGCCATGGCTCGGCACAATTCTGTGGTCTACAACGTTGTTGACCGAATTGACTTCCTTCAAGGAGACTTCCTTCAGTTGGCGCCCACTCTGCGTGGTGACGTAGTCTTCCTGTCCCCACCATGGGGCGGACCGGACTATTTGAATTCGGATGTGTTTGACATTCAGACCATGATGAAACCTGATGGATATCCTTTAAAGTGATGCCAGTTGAATTGTTGTATTTATTCACTTGCTTGAAGAGTGTACCAAAAGCTGTGGCTAAACTCTTTTACTGTTTAACACATTAAATAAATTTTAGTCCATATAAATTCCTAAAGAGAATATTTTTAAGTGAAGTAAAGTTTGTTTTTATAGCACATTTCAGCAATAAGACAGTTCAGTTTTTACATGATAAAAACATAATAGAATTAACAAACATCAGAATTCATAATAGTCATTCCTGTCGGTGAAAGTTGTCAGCTTTGTATCAAAGAACTGAAATAAATCATCTTATTGATAAAGATTTGTTTTCATCCTTAACCAGTAATACCTTCAGGATCTTCAGCCAAGCCAAACGGATAACAGAAAATATTGTGTATTTCCTGCCTCGTAATGCAGATATGAATCAGGTATATGTTTTCCTTATGTGCTTATGCAATGCATTACAGAATTTAATATAAAAATAAGCTGCCTTCTTACACAGAAATATTGCATACATTGTCTCAAATGCTTAGAGTTTATCCTCCTGACTACCAGTAGTTCATTTTTGTCCTCTGTAGAGGACATTTCTAAACTTGAATATCTCCCACCCCCTGCATTCTACTGAATTAATTCCTTTTGGTATCTGAAGAGGACATTTAGGGCTTTTCAATGATACCACATGTGAAGGGGTGGGACTTTTTTACGTACCTTTTTCTAATTAATAAAAATGGCATTCATCAGTAATAACACATTTTATGGGAAGAGACAAAGTAAGTGCATAAAACCTTTTATTACCTTACAAATACTGTGGGACAAATCAGTTCTGCATCGGATGAAGCCTTTCTTTTTGTACATATAGTTAAAATTAGAAATTCACATACACTTAACAGAGACATTTTTTTCTCACTGTCTGAAGTTAATCAGATCAAATTTCTCTTGTTTAAGAATTACCAAAATTATTTCTTTGCCAAATTCCACAATAATGGGAGAAGGAATGGGTAAAAAAATAAAATTAATGTCTTAAAAAGTAAAAATTTATACAATGATCACTGTCTCTCTAAACAATTAGAGAATCCTAGATGATGATGTAACAGCTTGGGAGAAGTCTGTTAAGTTAACTGACACATTTAAGTTAATTGGAGGTGGACCTGTGATGTTAAAGTCAAACTGTGGATCTGCACCATCTGCATCAGCACATTCAGATGCTTGAAGGTGCTGCATTCTTTTTAAGTTTGTCAACTTCTGGTTTCAACTATAGAAACACACCTTTCAACTTCAGAATAATGTTCATAAATGCCTACAATTTCACAATCACATCATTTTCAATTAAAAAGGCCCAAGATTTATCCAGATGGGTTTCAAGTCACAACTCAAATAAACTATTCAACAATTTACTGAAAACAGCTTGATCCCAACAATTGACTCAACCTTTCTTATCAGTTTGTTGAGTCTGTTTGAGTTTTTCACCTTCATTGCAGCACCCTAGCACACCACTGCACTGAAGATGGAACTAGCCACTGATGACTGATAGAACATGAAGAGCATCCTACTGCAGATGTTAAAGGACCTGAGCTTCCGTAAAAATAGTCTGCTCATGGCCTTTTTGTACAGCACATCAGTGTTTGTAGTCCACTGTAGCTTCCAGTCTAAGGTAACACCAAAGTACTTGTAAGATTGAACCTGCTCCACATCTGCCCCTGAAATGGAGATTGGGAGCAAATATGTTTTAATAACAATAAAATAATATTCTGACCTATCCCCTCTCAATAATGAAAGAGGGGATAGGGCACACTAACTGTGGGACCTACAGTTGGTGTGAAAATTCCAATGTTAAAACAAATATTTTCATGTAAAGCAGAGTGGCTTGCAAAAAAAAGAAAAAACATTTTAGCTGCGAAGAGCTAAAGTAGCATAGCTGACATAAACATTAGCTCTCGCTAACAGAAACATATGAGGAGGGCAGAGTATCAAAATACCAGACATATAAAACGTAATCTGAAATCATTTATAATTACTCCATGTCTCATTATAATCGGAGATCAAAGCCTGGTTTACAAATTCAGTATTACACACGCACAGATATTATTACATGCGCACAAATTCTTTTACACATGCACAAATGTTTTTACACATGCACAGATATTTTAAGACTATTTTCACACCATACTTCACCTACATGTAGCAACAGCTTGAATGAGCTGAAAAATTTCTAATATTTTCATCCATGTCTCCTTGATCACAGGTCGCCTCTTTGGCAGGTCCAGGAGGGAAAGTCGAAGTGGAGCAGAACTTCCTTAACAACAAGCTTAAGACTGTAACTGCTTATTTTGGCAACCTGATAAACCCAGATGCCTAGCATTTGCCGCTTAGGATTTAGTTTTTACGTCTTGTTTTAAATTTTCTCTGCAGAAATCCTGGAAGTCAAGTGAAAGCTTGTTTTATATGTGCATTTTATCCTTTTTTGTACTTCTAAACCCAATTAAAGGTTTTATATTAAGTTTCTTTTTGTAATAAATTATTTTTTGAATTGCATGTAATTGTGTAGAAAATGTTTAGGACAAATTTGTATAAAAAACATGAAGTATGTCTTTTATAGGTTGTAAATGCAAGACTTTAAACATTCCAACAGTTTAATTAAACTTATCTGTACACTTGACAAGGTGATTCAGTATGAAGACGTTAACCTGAAGGTGGTTTGGGTTGTTAGGCTCAGCAGCCTACTAAAGAAGGCTGGTTCTGTTCTGAAGATGAAGATGCAAAGGATTCTTCATAAAATCAAGAAAGTTATGGACAACCCTGACCATTCTCTTCATGAGACTGTTATCCAATAATAGCATGTATTCTTCAGGCTTCTTTAGAACACATATTTAGGCATCTACAATAACTCTTTGAAGAGCCTTGGATCATGAGTTACATTTAATTTCCCTTTGAGATCAATAAGGTAGTTTTGAACTGAATTAAGTTGAATTGTGCACTGAGACAAGACACCTCACCGTTTTTGTCTCCAAGCATTTCAAGAATAGAAAAGGATTATCAAGTTTGGGGACAGAAGGGTGACTTCCTGCTTCTTAGCTGACAAACATGAAACACAGTCATGAGTATGCATTTAAGTAGCCCAGTTTATAACGTATAGAGAGAGCATCATGTAGTTTATCACAAAATGTATACAGCTGTATGCGACAAGTCAATGATCTTGATTCAGCTGTGTTCTGCTGATTCCAGGACAGAAGAGAACTGGAAATGTAAGGCTTTCATAACTGCAGAAACTCCAATATGTAATATGCTTTATATATTTATGACCACACCCTGATATTATGCATACAGATGGAAAAAGAGAAGAAAAACAGGAAAAACAATAGAAACGAGATCACTCAGTGTACTATAATCATAGTTATTACGGAAGTTTAAACCTTTTCCTTCATTTGCTAACTGTCTCTGGACATTTTCATGTGCTTTTTTAAAAACTATTTCGTTTCATCAAGCATTTCAAAACCAACAATTTTCTGTACTAGAGTAAGTAACTTTTTTTCATATTTGTTAATTTCACTATATCCTCTGAAAGTGGAGGAGCGGTAATCTTGCCTCTTCCTTGTGCATTTAGAAAAACACTCTGCTCCCAAATCAAAACAGCCAATCAGTCGCGTGGAGTGTCTTAGTGTGCACACGGTCATTGAAGTGGTAGGTACCCTAGTGGAAAACAAATGACCACACCCTGATATTATACATACAGGTGAAAAAGAGAATGTAAGTATGTGTGAAATAGTATATTTCACACATACTTACATTTGTTTAAGTACATTTTAAGTATACTAAGTATTAAGTATACTACATATAAATATATACAAAGTATGCTTACAGCATGCTTGTCCCAATTTTGACATTACGACTTTAAACACACTTAAATATAATTGTACCACAATACACTTTTAAGAAATATACCACATAAAAGTATACTTTAAGTGAATATACTGAAATGTCAGTATGATTTAAATTCCATCTCAGTGCATACTTTAGGCTAATAAAGTATGCCTTTTTAGGTGCCTTAATAATCTTTTACTATTTTGTTAAAATGGGAAAACAAATCTTTATAGTGTAACTTAATGTAATGTTGTTTAACAAAGAATTAAATAATGTGTTCATGTCTCAAAACATCAAACATTGACAGTTTAGTAAGAAGTTCTACAACAATATTACAGCCCTAGGCCTTTTCCTTTGGGTCTCTAACATCCATGTTTTGGACTCCTTACTCCTTAATTGGTGCTGATTGGAAGTGGAGGCAGCTGGCCAGTGTCTCCAGATGACGTCAGATCCATCTTAAGATGCACCACTTTCTTTGACTAAGCAGCTTGTCTGATGCTGAAGGAAGCTCGAAGGAGCTGGAGTGGGTGTCGGCAGGTGTGCGAGATTGGAGAACGCGGATTTTCTGAGAGTGGAAGAGTTTAAGCGATTTCTGGCGAGTAATAAGTTGATTTCTAAGGTGGTTTTGGCATAATCTGGACTGTGAGCAGATTAAGATGGCTAGTTGTAGTGGGGGATGTTCAGCAGATGAAAATATGGATACAGGATGGGCTTTAGAACATAGAAAAGGGGGAGGAGGGAAAGACGAGGGTAAAAAAGGACTAAATGTAGGCAAAAGATCTTTGGAAGATGAGGAAGAAAGTGTTGAGATAAGGAAGAAAAAAATGATGGAAGAATTTAAAGTTATATTGAAATTTAAAACGGGACAGGATATGATTGGGGTGAGTCCTATCAGTTTATCGAATGGACTAAAGAAAGTTATCGGAGATGTGGAACTAGCTAAAGTTTTAAGGGATGAGAGCCTTCTTATTATCTGTAAGAATGTTGAACAAAAGAATAAGGCATTAAAACTTCAAGTGGTATGTAAAAAAGAAGTGTTGGAAAGGAAGGTAGTGGGGGAAGAAAGAGGAACAAAAGGGGTAATATCAGGGACTCCGATTGGAGAAAACTTGGAAGAACTAAAAAAAATAATAAAAGGAGGAGAGATTTCAGGCATAAAACGATTGCAGGCTATTAGAAGTGGAGAAAGATTGGACAGTGAATCTGTGTTACTGGAATTCAAAGATAAAGTTAAACCTGATAAAGTAATGATTGGATACATGAGTTTTAATGTAAGAACTTAATTTCTTACATTAAGCACCTCTCAGATGCTATAAGTGCCAAAGATATGGTCACATTGCAAATGTGTGTAGAGGAAAACAAAGATGTGGTAGATGTGGAGGTGAACACCCTTATGGGGAATGTGGAGAGAATCCAGTTAAATGTTGTAATTGTGAAGGTAATCATACTGCAGCTTATGCAGGATGTGTGGTAAGGAAAGAAGCAACTGAAGTTCAGAAAATTAAGAAAATGACTTATGCTGAAGCAGTGAAAGAGTTGAAAAGTACGGAAAATACTACAAAAAGTTAGAAAGGAAAAAGGAGACAGATGATACTCAAAATAATGTCACGTTAGGAAAAACTGATTCCATTTCTGGCGTATATCATTAACTGTTCAGAGCAAGCAAGAACTAAAACTGAAAAAATAAAAATTATAGTAAAGGCAGCAGCAAAATTCTTTAATGTCAAAGATCTATCATGGGAAAAAATTCAGGATGATTTAGATATGGAGAACGATTGTCTGAAAATGAGGCTTCTCAAATCACTACATAATTCTAATACTACAACGCTCGAAGTTTAATAGCTAACGGTCAGGAATTTAAAGGGTTCATTAACAAATTAAATACAAAAGCAGACATGTATTCAAGAAACATGGCTTAAATCATCATTGCAATTTGGTGTTCATGGTTATGCAGTTTTACGTGAAGATAGAATAAATGGAAGTGGAGGAGGAGGAGGGTGCGCTATACTTATAAAGGAAAACATAAAATGTATTCAAATGCAAATAAATATGGATCTAGAACTTAATGTGGTTAAAATTTTGACAAATAATGGAATTATTAAAATAATTATTATAATCCTTGTAAGAAAATGGAGAAAGCAAAACTTCAAACAGTCGTTAGATACTGGAGAGGGAAAATAATTTGGTGTGGGGATTTTAATGCACATAGTACTTTGTGAGGAGAACAAGATGATTATAATGGTGGGGTCTTAGAAGAAGTGATTGAAGAAAGAAATGGTAGTGTTAAATAATGGTGTAGGCACTAGGGTAGATTTGATAAGAGGTAGAGAATCAGCCATTGATCTGACACTAGTATCACAATCTTTTCAGAGGGATGAGAGCCTTCTTATTATCTTTAAGAATGATAGTTGCAGCTGGAAAGTATATAAAAATAGTACAATAGGAAGTGATCATTATCCAATTTTTGTTGAATTAGAAATGGATATAGAAGAAGAACAGGTAGTAAGTCAAGGGAAATGGAGATTTGGGGATACAAATTGGGAAAACTATAAAAAAATAAGTGAAGTTTGTATAGTAAATATAGATATAAATAAACCAATAAATGATTTAAATTTAGAAATTAGTAATAGTATTGTTCATGCAGCAAAAACAATCATTCCTAGAAGTAAAGGCGTTAAAAAGAAGAAGATAGTTCCTTGGTGGACTCTAGAGTGTTCAATAGCAATTAGAATAAGAAACAAGGCCTATAAAAATATTTAAAAATATATTTGCTTCCAAAATATAATCAGAGAAAATGAGCAGAAGTCAGGAAGATTATAAGAAATGCTAAGAGGAATTATTGGAGAAAATATTGTGAGTCATTGGGGAAAAATACGGCATTAGACAGGGTTTGGAATACCATTAAGAAAATGTCAGGTAAATCAAAAGAATACTTTTTCCCAGTATTAAAAGATAATGGTAACACTATAATAGATAATAAGAACAAAGCAGAAGTATTGGCAAGAGCATTTACTAAGATACATAGTATGGACAATCTTAGTAATACTGAAAAAAAGGACAGGAAATGACATTAAAAAATCACAATGAGCTGCTATATAATGATGAAGATGAGATTATAAATATAAAAATTTCTTTAATAGAATTAAATAGAGCATTAAGAAAATCTAGTAAATCAACGCCTGGGGAAGATCAAGTTAATCATATTATGTTAAATAATCTTAGTGAAAAAAGTAAGAAGATATTACTAGAAATGTATAATAAGATATGGGATGAGGGAATTTTACCGGATAACTGGAAAGAAGATATCATTATTTCTATTTGTAAACCTGGTAAAGATCCACATTCAGCTGAGAGTTATAGGCTGATGGCATTAACATCTTGTATTGGTAAAATAATGGAAAAAATGGTGAATAACAGATTGGCGACCTGTCCACGATGAACCTCGCCTCTCGCCCGGAACGTTAGCTGGAGATAGGGAATATCTCTTGGATGGATTGGTGAATGGATGGATGAATACAGAAAAAAACAGAAAATAATTACAAATGTCCACTAAAGAGGACAATTTTTCAACCTTTAAATACTACGATAAAATACAGTTAAAATAATTCATAGAATGTTTTAATATGTTGCTAACAGACTTATTTAGAATATACCAACAAAATTTTAAACCAAAATTTACACAATAAAAAGTATTATGCACTTACTTTGTCTCTCCCCATAAAATGTGCTTGTGCCGATGAACGTCATTTTTATGAATGAAAAAAAGAAAGGAACAAAAGTTCCACCCCTTCACATGTTGCATCATTGAAAAGCCCTAAATGTCCGCTCTAGATACCAAAAGGAATTAATTCAGT
>NW_015116928.1:11557-12879 GCF_001443285.1 Poecilia latipinna | reverse complement strand
GGGAGATATTCAAGTTTAGAAATGTCCTCTACAGAGGACAAAAATGAACTACTGGTAGTCAGGAGGATAAAATGAGATATTTAAGAGTTAAAGATTGGGGAGCTGATAGGAAGGTATTAAAAACAATATACATAGGATTAATTAGATCAGTAATTGATTATGGATGTATATAATTCAACTTCTAATAGTTTACTAATACAATATCAGGTTTTAAGAATTTGTTGCAGAGCAATGAAAACAACCCCAGTATCAGCTTTACAAGTTGAAATGGGTGAGATGCCACTAGAGTTCAGAAGAAAACTAGCCATAAATTATTGGGCACATGTTAAAGGACATAAGGAAAATTATCCTCCAAATGTTATGTTACAACTTTGTCAAGAAAAATAAAAAAAATAAGAAAATTAATAGTTTTGGGTGGTTTATAAATAAAGAGATAAGTGAGATGGGAATAAATCATTATTTATTTAGTCCTGTGGTGAGTATTCCTGATACTCCACCTTGGTTAAGTGGAAAAACTGTCGTTGATTTAAGCTTATTGGAAAAAGGCAGACAAATAGAAAAAAAAGAGGTGGAAATGTATATAAATAAAGAATATGCTGAGTATTTACAAGTATATACAGATGCTTCTAAATTGTTAAATGATAAAATTGGAATAGCATTTATAATTCCAGACTTAAATATTATGAAAAATAAAAGGGCAACAGATTGACAGTTTACACGGGTGAGTTAATGGCTATATTAATGACTCTAGAATGGAGTGAGGAAATGAGAAAGAAGGAAATATTGATTTGTTCAGATTCAAGTAGTGCATTAATAAGTATTTTAGAACAGAATTCAGAAACAAGACAAGATATCATATTGAATATTAATCAATTTTTAGAATTAAAAAATATGGATCCCGGGTTAAGTTAATTTGGATTCCTGCTCATATTGGAATAGTAGGAAATGAGTTGGCGGATAAATTTGCTAAGAGTGCAGCAAAAAGGGATAATGTTGAGGTTAACCCTTAGTAATCATGGTTTTAAATGGTCGTTTTGGTATAATTTTGAATTTTTCCTATATTTTCACCATAAAAAGTATTTACCTTGCCTTATTTGGCAACTAAAAAATATGTCACAATATCTCCACAACAAATTCCTTCCAATATCAAAATGTTTCATGTGTGTTTTTTCTTACAACTATCTACAAAATGGGATTCCCAATAGGTCGTCTGCACACAAATCAATTGTGCCACTCATCAAAACAGTTTCTGCCAAGGAGAAGTGGCAGATCACAGCCTTGCTGCAACCTTAGCTGCAGGGAAAATAACCAAAAGTTATTTT
>NW_015116928.1:0-8308 GCF_001443285.1 Poecilia latipinna | reverse complement strand
TTGTGCCACTCATCAAAACAGTTTCTGCCAAGGAGAAGTGGCAGATCACAGCCTTGCTGCAACCTTAGCTGCAGGGAAAATAACCAAAAGTTATTTTGGACTGCAGAGAGAGCAGATTTGCCTGCGCCCCATGTGTTTTTCTTGGCTGAAAACAGCTGACCTGCCGTGTTCCACTGCCCATCCCCCAGTGCGCGTTTCTGATGGTCCCTCAGCCAGGGGGATCTTGATTGGTCTCTGTGTCACACACGAACTCTAACCAACACACTTTTTAGACTTTTTTATAGTCTAAAAAACTCCATCCGAAACACTCCAAGTAAAATCCAAATCGTCACTGCGCATTAGTGATGGGCTATCTGAATCCAGGCTTCGAGGCTTGTACCGAGTAAAAAGGGGGCGTGGCCGATGAAGGCCCGCTTCAAGGCTTGTTTGTCTTGCTGAAAACCAGGTGACTGACAACAAACGAGGCCTCGCATTGGATGGGTCACGTGACTGCTTCATTTTGCGTGACGGTTTTCAAAATAAAAGCGCGATGAGCCGTGCTGTGTCATGGGTTGTCCATTTGGTCACGCATCATAGGAAAATATTTGTCTTCAGTGGCCAAATAAAATTAACATTGACCAACATATTCGATGTGTATTGATGGCACTCATCAAAATGTATTGTTTGTTACTGCTTTTCTCAATTGTAGATTATGTTTTTTAAATAACTATATTTTTGTGATTTTTATGATGTAAATCTCTTTGAACTGCATTGTTGCTGAAACGTGCTACACAAATAAACTTGATTGTCTGAAATGGAGCCAGCAACATCTGACATCTGAGAATACTTTGAGATTATCCTCACAATAAAATTCTTCTTAGATAACAATAATTAACACCTCCACCTCCCAATTTCTCACCTTCTACAAATTTTCACTAATATTTATAGTCTGATTAGCAAAGATATATCAGTCTTTCACAGCAGAAACAGATTTAAACTTGTTGCAGAACTAAAATTCAACATGTAGCCAAATATGAGGGATCAGAGCCAATTAGAAATCCAAGAAAAAGCGAACGCCCCAACACACTGCACTCTCAAGACATTAAAACATCAATTGTCTTTATTGTCAAATCCGTCTATGACATAAAAGAAAACCCAACACAACCACTAATGTTTAACATAAACCAGGATTAGATTGGTTACAAATAATTGTAATAATTAAAATATATGACTATTAAATATGGTTTCATTGATTATCCTGTTACTAAACATGAGTTTGATGAAAACTTTGACAATATTGCATTTAGTAATTTTTGGAAGTATGATCCAACTGAGTGACAAGACTGTTAGTTTCACCAGCAGATGTCACTATAGAGCAATGAATGAAGCATCGAGTAATGAACCTTTTTGCAAAGCAAAGGGTTGGAAAGGTTCATTGCTTCATGAGGCTTCATTTGCCCATCACTACTGCGCATTCCCGTCTCCAAAACTCTCCAGCGCGTCTCGCACCACGTGTCTTCGTTCTACCTAGCAACAGACCGTCAGTGCCTTTTCATTGGGTGTTTTAGAAGTATGGTGTATTCGAGAAAATTGGAAAAATGGATGTCATATTGCATTCAAGCATTTCCTGGTCACAAAACATTAACTGAATGAGCTGCAAATGTGAAAAATGCGCACAAAATTATGGCGAAAATGATCGATTATAGTTCTGGCTTTATATTGAAGTAAATAAAACAAAACCAATATAAAAACACTACTTTTATAAAGTCTTTTTTGTTTACAGTGGACTTTTAAATCCATGACGTCATGCCCGCTCCAGAGCGGGCGTCGACTTTTTAATATCAAAATAAGCAAAAATGAGTATAAGTAAGTAAAGTATAAGTAAAATATAAATTAAAAAGAGATGGCAGGAACTATGGGGTAGAGAAGAAAAGGCAAGATTTTATTATAGCATTTAAAAAAAAGTAGGGGGAAAAAGAGAGGTAATATACGGTGGCCGACAGGTGCAAATGCGCAGCAACAGAGAAAACATGCAAACAAACAAAAAAAAAAAAGACACGCGCACAAATGAAATGCAGCAAACATAAAAATAGACGCAAACAAAAAGCAAATAAAATGCAACAAATAAAAAAAGACGCAAACAAAATAGAATACAACCACAAATGAAATGCAGCAAACAAAAAAGAGAGACGCAAACAAATTAAATGCAGCAAGGCTTAGCTTTAATCAGTCAAACCCATTTGCAAAGGAATAAATTAATTACTTTAGTGAACCAAAAAATTTAACAGCTATTACCTAGCTTAATATCTGTGTTTCACCTCCTCTCATAGGGGAAAACTATCGGGAGTTTTTAAAACAATTTGCCGGGAGACATGGGTTCTCTCTCGGTGAACCGAACATGGAGCGCCCTGTCAGTTGACAGCTGGCGAGGGGAGCTGGCTGTTAATGCAGCGGGAGCAGACAGGTCCGAAAACGTCGGAGCAATATTGCAATTAAGTGATTTATTGATGAACTGAGCAGATATTTTTGATCTATACATCTACATTCTCGCCTAAAAACATTGTAAAAAATCATTTTGTATAATTTTAAGTGTAACACAGCACTTCTGGAGCACTTCCGGTTTTCAGCACTTTTTGTTTGCATCTTTTGCTTGCTGCATTTCATTTGTTTGCGTCTCTCTTTTTTATTTGCTGCATTTCATTTGTGCGCGTGTCTTTTTTTTTTTTTTGCATGTTTTCTCTGTTGCTGCGCATTTGCACCTGTCGGCCACCGTAGTAATAGGAATAAAAAAGAAGAGGATGTTATATCCAGATTAAGGTTTGGGCATACAGGGTTAAATAGTACTTTGAAAATAATTAATAAACATAGTACAGGTTTGTGTAATTATTGTGGAGAGTCAGAAACAGTGCAGCATATTTTTCTAGAATATAATCAGGAAAGAGAGGTGTTATTCAAAGAGTTAAATAGAAATAAAAATAAATTAGATATTTAAAATTTGCTGCAAAGATCGTCTGAGGATGTCGTATTTAACAGCATTTTTAGTTTTCTTAGGAACTCAGGTATTATGGGAAGATTATAGTGGTAGGACATCTAATCTATAATCCAGTCTGGAAGGTGGCGATAATGCACCTATAAATTGTTTGCAAACCGCCATAAAAGAAAAACAAAAAGAAGAAGAAGATTAAGCAGCTCATTCTTTCTGTCTCCCTGTCACTCTATCCCGTTTCTCCCTTTCTTCCCCAAACAGTTATGATTTTTGTTAAATAAATTTCCTTTTAAGTTATGCCATGCGTTGCTTCCCTTTCCTTTGTTATGGTTTAAGAGCTAGACCATAACAAGTTGGGGGCTCATTCAAATTTATGTTAGTTTTGCAGAGTTAATTAGTAAACATTGTTTGTTAATTTAACTGGGAAGCTAGTGTAGGAATCTTGAGTTTAGTTTTGGGGAAATAGTTTTTTTTTTTCCTCTCTTTTTTCTGGTTTGGGGTAAGTTGTGTTAAGGAAGAATATCTAAATTAGTTAATTTTGGAAAAAGTTTGGCTCTCTCTCTTCCTTTATGATCCCAGGTCCTCTCGGCGGGCCGCATGTAGCCACAAGGAAAACAACAATGCGTGTTGACGTCACAGAATTACAGAGTTTAATCCAATAGAAGACAACACATAAAATTACAACAGAAACTGTAGAACAACAGAGACATATGTAGAGGGGTGAAAAATGAGCTCTTAGTAAATTAAAACAATAATTAAGAAAATAGGCACCCCAACATAATTTTTATTTTTGTATCTTTAATTTCTCATTGTACTAAGTTCTGTAGTGTCATTTTAGTTAGTCCTATGCAATTCCGCACACAACCGCTAGGGGCGCTGCCGCGTTAGTGGCACAGAAAAGATTGAGCACACAAGAAGAATAAATCTTCCAGTTGAATGAGAAGGAAGCTCAACGTGTGTGTCTCGTCTTTCCTGTTCCACAGGTCAGTAAAAATGTGTTTTTATGAATATATATATGTTTCTTGGAAGAGTTGAGGAGGTCCTTGGGTCAACTGTCGACTAATGAGTTGCAAAGTTCGTCTTGTAATTGTTGTGTATGAGGGCGGGACTTGTTCTGGGGGCTGGTTGGAGCTAGTGCTAGCGGGCCTGTGCACGTGTGTGTGAGCTAGCTGAGGAGCTAGCTGACGGACAGCAGAGTTCATTTGAGCTTGTGTTTGGCACTTTTTGGGAGAGTTCTCACTCAAGGGACATTGTTCTGGTTTTTTTTATTTTATAGATGTGATGTTTTTTATGGGTTTGTTGAAAAACCTGATAAATCATATCTTTGTGTGAGGCTGAGTGCCGAGGCACAGTGTTGAAGAGGCATTGCGCCTTTTTCAGTTTATATTGAAAGAGTGATTGTTTGGTTTAAAGTTATATTAGTCATTTCTGATGTAATGAAGTTAATAGTTCTCTACTGAAGTATGTGATACCTGAAGCATGTTGCATATGAAGTGTGTTATAACACAAGAAGAATAAATCTTCCAGTTGAATGAGAAGGAAGCTCAACGTGTGTGTCTCGTCTTTCCTATTCCACAGCATCACACGTTGAGGGAAGATCATCTCATACATTACTCTCAGCCATCCAAGGTTGCAGGGTAACACATACATTCATTTACCTGACGTAAATGGAAAGAAGAAGAAGAAGGAAAGAAAGAAAAGCAAAGACGTGCAAAGACATCTTTGGAGAATTGCAAGAGCAAAATCTGATTTGTTACTCTGTAGAAAGTTTTATCTTCTTTTCTTTAATTTATTCAAATAAGGCGTATCTTTGCTCATCCAACCAGGAGCTATCTCTGACCCTTTGTCTCAAGCCAGGAACCCCTGCTGTGTTGACGGCTTTTCACAGATGAGTGTGAAAAGCTTAGAACTTCTACTGTATTGTTTTCCCACACAGACAAAAGGCAGTTCAAACGATCCTAGCAAACCATCTGCTGTAACTACATTTAAAATATAGATCAAAAAGCCAGAATACGTTACTGATTTTAAAACTATAATTAGGCCATTTGAATCAAGACATGTTAAGTTTTAAAACTAGCTTATTTTAAATTTATATTCTTAACACTACATTTCTACAAAATTGTCGCATTACTCGTTACATCCAAGTTGCGTTGCGCTTTTCGTCCGTTAAAATGTGAAGTTCAGGGACTTAAGGTGGCGCCGTAAAATCCAAGCAATAACGTGACTTATAACGTGACTTATAACTTATAACGCAATAACGTGTTGTCACCCATTGCCTCCCCCTTTACTTGCACGCGGAGCTCCAGACATGCGCAGTTTCCTCTGAGAGTCAGTAATATAATAGAGCTGCATAAATCATAACATATGGCGATATGTAAAATCAGCAGTGCTTCGCTTTCACAGACGGTGGAACTTAATCCAACTTTTAGCGTCACTTGGAAGGAAAGCTTAAAGAAAGGTAAGATCTGTGGACGTGATGCTAGCAAAGCAAAGCAAAGCTAGCTGTACAGAAACATGTTGCATCTGCGATAAATAGACCCTTTTCACAGTGACGTCAGACATTGGCCGCCATAACTTGAAGCGGTCTATCTTTACTTCCGGTGTGATTTTGCCTCGGGAAACCTGACTGAAAAATTCATGGATACTCATTATCTTAAGGATATAATAAATGGTAAGGTTAATAATAACAGCATTTAAGTGTTAGATAGGTGTTATTACTCATTGTCAATCCACCATTCTCTGACTGTGTACAAAATAAACAGCCTCCTATCGGAGAATAAACCAGCTAGCAGCAGCTTTAGCCACAGTTGGGAAAATATATACACCGCTGTCTGTCAGTGTTTTAACGTTAAAAGGTTCACTTTCTGTATTAACTGTAATGAAACAGTATTTACATGTTAGCCTTTATCAGTCATTGTCAATTTACCATTCTCCAACTGTATTTAAAAGAACCAGCCTCCGATCGGAGAGTAAACCAGGTAGCAGCAGATTTAGCCACAGTTGGGAAAATATATACACCGCTGTCTGTCAGTGCTGTAACGTTTAGAGATTCACTTTCTGTATTAACTTTAATAAAACAGCATTTGAGTGTTGGAAGATGTCAGTGATTTTAGTGAAACTAAAGGGATATGGTTAGGGTTAGGGTTAGGGCACTGTGTCTAAAGCTACTGCTAGCTGGTTTACTCTCGATAGGAGGCTGGTTCCTTTGAATACAGTTGGAGAATGGTAAATTGACAATGACTAATAACGGCTATCTAACACTGTTGTTTAGAAAAGCATTTTAAATATTGATTTAAGCACAATATGCCAAATAATTTACATATTCTGATGTGATTCATAATTTCTCCATTTGTTTTGTTGTCCATCTTTCTCAGCAGTAGCCTACCTAACAACCTACCATGGTCTTGTTCCTCTGTCCATGGCAGGTTCAGTCAATCAGCTGTGGGACATCTGCTGCCTAACGTCAAACTATCATGGGCCTCTACATTTAAAAGGAGAAACCAGTACAGAGCCTCCCTGCTCCTTCAAGTCACACTTCTTGGATGAACACTCACAGTAGTGAGTGTTCATTCATTTCTAACACAGAAATGAAATTTTTGTGTATCTATTCTGTAATTAATATCTATATGTATCTATTAATAAATCAATTGATGTTGTGTAGAGTTCTGTAAAAACTATTATAAATAGCTTCTCTTGAGTTATCTACATATGTGCAACTTTTACATTTAAATAGCTTTTTTTGTAAATTTTACATATCTGGCAACAAAGTATGTGGAGGAGAGGAAATGCTAAATTAAAGCTGCTATTGTGGATCAAAGGCATAAGGTTTGTGGCTGTTTCTTTAAAACATATATTTAATAGTTATATTAAACACTACATGGTTACTACATTACACAAACATAATTACCACAGTTAACAATTTAAGTCATTGATAGAGAAAATGTATTTACAAAAGCATATCAATTTTATTTCAACAGTATGTACTCAGGGTTTACAACTTAAGACATCCATGTAGGGTCCTTGGCGGGTGCCAGTCTGCAGTGAACTGGTAGGTGACAGAGGCAATGGTATACTGTAGTGAGCAGTTTGAAGCAGAAGTCCCACCATGTGATCCACAGGGTTTTCCCACCTGAGCACAAACTTCATGCACTTTGTTTCCACAGGCACCACAGCAGAGTCAAGTGTAACCTGTTAAAAGGGACATAAAGGTGTTATTCCTATGTTATCAATTTTCTACTGCCAAGTCTACAGGAAAACAAAGTATAAGAAACTTAACCTTCTAATTATAACATTGATAAATATTCATTGGAGAAATGTGAAGTTAATGAGCTAATATCTATCTATCTATCTATCTATCTATCTATCTATCTAAAACTTCCTCCTCATGTCTTGATCGTGGTAAGTTTAATTTCTCAGGACGTGGTGGAGTAGCGGGTGTTTGGCATAACTGTCAAGTTTTGGACATGTGGCTACAGGTAATGTCGCTACTAGCGTAAACGAGGAGGGTTTAATACGATCACGCATTTTCCATGACGGGTGGCAACCCCAGTCTATACTATAAAAATCTGATTAAGATTAGAGCCTAAATACGTTCTATTTCCAAAACAGAAAGGCTACGTAATGTTAGCCAGCTAACAAATTACTATTGCTATCCTAGCATATCAACTAACAGCTAGAAAAACACAAAACACGTACCTTCGTAGTCAAACTGGTATCAATCAGCGAGGAATTTGTCCAGTTTAGATTATGTCGAAGAAAAACTGTTTGCAAATAGTGATATATCTTCAAATCATATTTGTGGCAGCTGCTTTAGAGTCCAGAAACAGTGTTAACTACACACACCGGAACTAAAGGTACACTGGATCGAGTCAAAACGGATGTTGTCTGACGTCATGTGAAAAGGGTCTATTATTGTGTGGAGGTGTTGGCTGACATGTCGCAGATATGGGACAACGCTGTGACCAAAGTGCAATATAGTGATATGACATTCAGGAACGATCTGATTCTTCTGGACGGATCTTGACTAAGTCCTATAGGACTGAAGCCTCACTGAGAGCCATTCTTTGTTCTTGTAATGCTCTGTGTACACTGCAGTAGCTATTTTATTTTATTAAAATATATTTATATTTATTTAATTGGTGAATACATAAAACAAGAACGTAAAAACACAACATGCTCATTGCTCTTTGTTTTCGTCACTTGTCATGGTGGCAGACACTGCAGCAGGAGGGAGGGTGAGAACAGTCACCTCCTTATGCTTGGTTACTTTTTGCTTATTGGGCCTTGGACAGTGTTCATAGTTGAGCGTTGTTAATTGCTATGTTTAATGGTGCAGACAGTTGT
>NW_015116927.1:19621-26261 GCF_001443285.1 Poecilia latipinna | reverse complement strand
CACACACACACACACACACACACACACAGACAGATACAGGCTTCTTTCTTTGGTTTCCTAAATTACACACACACACACAAACAGAGAGACTGATCCATTAGCTGATTAAAAAGACATGCACGCCAAAAAGCACTGGTACTCCTGATTGTCCCATAATGCACAGCCCATCGTTTCCCTCGGCAACAGCTTCAGGACACACAAACGCAGCCCGATCTCACACACACACACTACAGTGTAACACCAGGGGTTTTTATTAGATGCCTGACACAGGCTTAATGGCATGCAGGGATTAAAACACAGAAATCCGGTTCTGCTTTAAACGTCTCTACAAAATGAATTCTGCTTTTCCTCCTTCATTTTTTCCTTTTCTTTACCCACCATTTCATTGTCTCGACTGCTCTTCTGCTCTCTTGCCCTCTCCCCTCACCTTATCTTCCCCCTTTTCCGCTGCAGTCATTTTCAGAAAGATAAGTCTTTTCCGTCTGTCTCTTATTCTAATCAACATGGATCCTTTATTCAGAAGGCCTAAGCCTCTTTTCCCTTCACCCCTGTTTTCCCTCATCAACCCACGTCACGTTCTGTCCTTCATATCGCATCCTAATAACACAGCTCTCTCTCTTCCTCTCTCTCTCATTTTGGCTCAAAGGTTTGTCTTTTTGAATGGCAGCCAAAAAAAAGCAGCCCGTGAATAACTCTGCATTTTTAAACCAGGTCTGATAGGAAAAGTCTCCCCTCAGATACCAACAAGGACGCAGCAGCATAGTTGAAGTTCCTGTCGTTTCCTCCTGAAATAGTTTACGGTTGTGACACTTACTGTATGCTGGGTTTTATTATCAAAATGTGGAAGGGCAACAGCAGGGAGAGTATCTGCTGCTCCACGCAGAATTTAAACTCCAAAGTGTCCGTTTGAACATTTTCCCAAACTTCAAAGTGTTCAGCTGGGATTTGGTGCGAGAACTTAACATGAAGAACTGCATCAGTGTGACGAAATAAGGAAAATTATTTTTTAAAAACAATTGACAAAAAAATCATCTGAAAAGTGTGGAGTGTCTCTGCACAGAGGGGCGTAAGAATATATGTGATTGTGGATAAAATGAGTTCCTATTTATTATTTCTCCAGCCAATAGGAATGGACGCCTCCAGTGGTGTGCACAAAGGAGATACTGTAGAAAATAATAACTTACACCATAACTGGCTGATTCACCCAAGAGAGCACATGTCCTTTAATTTAGGACATGTGGTCGTAAATTAAAGGGTTATCTCAGTTTACAGTTAGAGTCAGACATGTTTATTCATCTGGATTATTCTTTAAAACATAATTTAAGATTTCTTAAACTGTTATACGACAGTGAAAGCGTAAAGTGCATTTTCAAAGTTTTCAGGGCGTTAGCTTCACTTCAGATTGAGACAAGCTTGAACACAGCAGACGGATCAGGGAGGAAGCTGCTAGGTTAGAAAACAGGAGTCTAACTAAACACTGTCCCACATGTCTTATGAATACCTACACTATCATACAGCTGCAAACATGAGAGATTCCTGTGAACCTAAACCGTGAGGATTTATCAGGGAAACAATAAGCGACGCACAGCTTAACTACTCAGAGAGTCAGGGTGAAAGCCATTGCTCAAAGGAAGAAATGTGAAGCAAACAACAAACATGCTTCTGAAGGTTCTCTGGTAAGATGAGACCAAAGTGCAACTTTATGACCTGCATGCAAAATGATATGTAAAACCTGTGGAAAGCTTCAGGTCGGGGCGCAGCGTCACCTTCCAGCAGCCAGAGCTACAACGGGATAATTTAGGTCGAAGCATAATCATGTGTCAGAACGGACCAGTCAAAGTCCTGATCTAAATCCAGTTGAGAATCTTCAACAGGACATGAAAATGTATGTCTACAGACCATCTTCAGCCAATCTGGCTGAGTTTGTGCTTTGTTTGAGGAAAAGAAGAAAAGAAATTCAGCTCTAGACATTCAAACATCCCCAGAGGATTTGTTGTTTTAACTGGAGTGAAAGGCGAGAAAACAAAGTAATGGCTGAGTGAGAATATGTAACACTCAGCTCAAATCAATATTTGAACAAAATTTTGTCAAAGCCTTTCATTATTTTCCTTCCTGTTACGTGTTGATGTATCTAAAACAAACAATTCCTAATTAAATTCAAATTAGCGGATGAAATGCAGCAAAAGTTTAAGTTAAATCAAAACATTTTTACGGCGCCGTTGTCGGGGAAAAACATACAAATATCACTTCCTCTGCGGTGACATCGTGATGGACCCTGTATCCAGTCCCAGCGTCCCGTGGGTCGTGACATTTGACTTGACCTTTGCCCTGGGCGTGGCCGGTGTAGTAGCGGACGAAGCGCGAGCGTCGGACGACGAGGTGCAGCAGAAAGCACAGCATCTCCATGCTGATGGAGATGAGGAAGAAGATCAGCGTGTTCTTCTTCTCGTCAGGGATCAGCAGCTTGGTGAAGATCCGGGACAGCGAGATGATCACTCCGGCCGTGCCTGAAACGTTCGGCCACTGTCAGAGAACGTAAGTGTGTGGAAACATTACGTTTCTTTGTGAGCATACTTACTTTCCCCGGTCATCACCCCTTGAGTGTACCTCTTGGGCAGCATCCCCATGTAACCATAGAAACTGGACTGCTGCACTGGGAGAGCGAGAGGGAAGTGGTTATGAGTGCAAACGGAGACCGAATGCTGCGACAACACGATTTATGGAGACAGTCTTGTTCCTGGACCTCTGTAGGCAACTTTAGAGAATATTTCCAGGAACTAGACTGTGACCAGGTCAATAAAACAGACCATATTAGAGTCAGAAAGACAACAAAATCTAAACTTGTCCTTCTAGTTTTGTGTTGATTGTACCAAAGATCCATCTGGCAGAACTCATCTTCATCATCCTCCAACATAGATATCCATATTTAATTACATTCTGACCAACTTTAGACATCTGTTAGCGCAGTGTGATTACTTAATAACAGCTGTTTCTATTACAGCTGACAGGTAATAAAAATCTATTAAAAAGAGTGAAAGTTTGTCTAAAGTTATGAACTTTATAAATGCCTTAAAAACAAAAAAATTTCATTATTTGCATGAAAATTTATTTTATAGAGCAAAAAGCCTCTTTTACTTACATCCGATAACAAGAAATCACCTAAGTTATTAAAATCGATTTTTTTTTTCAACCAAAATTTGAAATAACTTTTCCAAGGGAGATGAATAAAGCCTTGTCAAAGCCTCAGTTACCTCAAGGCTGTTCGATCATATCTGTCTTTGTGGGAAGCCCAAAAAACTGTAGTTATTTCAGGGAGCCCTCTGACAAAAGTTTAATTATATTTTTTCAGTTTTAGCTTCTCTTCCTTGGCTCTTTGTTAAATTCAGAATAGTATTTAAAATTATTTGTTTTGCATCTTACTGATCAAGCTCCATCTTAAATCAGAGATGGTTCCTAACACAGTTCTTAGCTCTCAGACTCCACCAGGTTTACTGCTGGCTATTAGTTTCTAAACGTAGAACGGGAGGCAGATAATTCAGGTGTCATGCTGGAACTAACTCCTGCCTATTTTAGGCTAAAGCTTTACCTTTTTTATGAAGCTCATCAGCTGCAACTACCTATCTTATTATGTTTCTATAGATTTAGGCTGCTGGAACTCATACTGAACACTTTCCCTCACTCTGCTGCTTTTTCCTACTACTCTCCAATTATGCTCTATATGTGTTTAATTCTGAAATTAGCTTCTTGTTCTCTCTTTGTTATTTCTCATCATAGATGGTAGACCTGGCCTTACATGTCCGAGTTTAGCTGTTAATAACTTCATGTTTTCTCTCTTTGTGAACAATCTGGGCAATCTTTAATTGCATAGATTGAACTACTGTTTGTTTCAGAGCTTATCTATCTTCTTGTGTTTCTCTCGTAGATGAAGCCACTAAAGAGCTGTTGCAGCCATTAAAACCAGCGGGCTGCACCAATTGCAGTTTTCTGGCCGATCGCTGATCACCAATCTTTTAAAAAGCCTAACTTACCGATTCCGATTTTGGCCGATGCCGATTATTTTGTCTGAAATGTTGCTCAATATATTAAGAAAGTTGCTGACTTTTCAACAGTAGGGTGACTACTGTTAACTGTAGATGCGCAGACATGAACTGGTCGGCCGGCTTGTCAGTCAAACCTCTCACACGAGAAAAGAAAAGCACAGTGGTTGATTTTTAGACCTTTGCCGAGGTTGATAACATCGGTGCATAAGATCGGCTTCACATGTAAAAATCGGCTGATCACCGATCTCCCAAAATTAAGGAAATCGGCACCGATAAATCGTCTGACTGATAAATCGGTGCACCCCTAATTAAAACATCATGTTTCTTCAACACAAATAGTCCTTCCTGTTTCACTTTTCTTTTTGTTGTTGTGCGTCTGCTCTTTTCTTAAGCCCTGAGTCGATTGCGACCGGTGCTTGTTAACTCTGAGCCATCTTCTCTTCCTGCTTGTTAAAAAGGAGTTGTTACTTTCCACTGTGGTCACATGCATGCTCAGTAGGATGGTGTTGCACAATTTTAATACAGTTGGCTGGGCTTCCTTAAACTGTACACGTTTTATGAGCAAGAAGGACAAACTGACCTTGACTGAACTGTGATGTACCTACAATTAATTGCATACACAGATTTAAGCTTGTGTATACGATTGAACAGACTTGATTATTTATTTAAACTTAAACTTGATCTAAATATGGTTGTTTTACTTCCAGAATCTGTTTCTCTCTGTCAGTCTTGCTTTCTGCTCTCCCATCCTCTTGGATTTCGTCTGTTAACTACCAGAACTGTATTGTGTTTGTCTTTGCTTCCCTCAGTGTTTATGTTACACTGAGGGAAGTGTAACATCCTCGTCGGATTCTCTCGTTTGCTCTTTTTATTTGCTTCCTTGTGTCTTGCTCTTTTTAGTGCCTTCGTCGGAAATACTTGCTGTTTATTACATTTTCATTCATCCTTACATTTGTCTCAGTGAAATTGCACTAAATTTGTGCTGTCCAGTTAGGTAAATTGATCAAGCTGTTTAATGGTAGAGATAACCTACCTGTGCATCCGAAGGCCACCACTCCCACTGACAACAGGTTGATGACGTAAGCCTGCTTGGTGGTGAATTTTTCCAACCAGACGTCAAACAAGCTGACAAAGATGAGCGGCCCCAATGCTAAGATGTAACCTGCAGAGTTACAGCGATGATTTAAACTCATCTGGTCTATGGTGTGTAGATATACACGTTTAAATATATGACAAGGCCGTCTTGAAGAACATCATCGCCTTCGCAGTTTAATCTCAGAGCTACGAATTTATAAACCACACAGAAAAGCTCCTGAGCAGACGAAACATTTCAAAAGTTATTCCCTCAAGGGTGCAGGCAGAGCTATTTTAAGGTACAGAGTGCAGCGGTGAACGCTCGCGCTCACGCAGTGAAAAACAGCAGAGAGACCAAAATCCTCCTCAGAGATATTTTTTAAAAAACTATACTTTTTTTATTCCTGCTACAAGGATGGTTTTCCTTTCATTTCTGCTACTGAGGAGCCTTTACGTTTATGTACTTATCTCCAAAATCACAGTGATAAATTGAACCTACGCACATCATAGATATGGAGTTGTTTTAAAGACATTTCAATGATTAATTTAGCATAATTTTAAAAAAATTTTAAGGGAGCTGTACTTGAGAAAGCACTATGCTAGTTAAGATTTTAAATGCTTTGAAAGATGGCACACGTTATTATCTTTTTATAGCTACTCTCAGTTAAAGCTGGGGCTGCACAATAATTCAATAACAACACATATCGCAATAGACACACGATCAGTATCAATGGAATATTCAATATTCAGCATGTAGCATATTCACTGAACTCTGATCAAGAACTGCACAGCATTCTGGGAGACGTAGGCAGAGGAAAGACTTGAGCCGTTCAACCTAAACGGCGCAGCGAGCTAAGCAAGGTTGGTGGCGTCAACTAACCCACTGGCTCTTTGGTTACCTAGCAACCCATTCACTCTATGGTTACCTAGCAATGACCTGCTTGAGTAATTTGCGCAGCAGCAGTTTCATGTTTCTCCACAGTGTCTCATAACTAATTAAAAATAAACAACAACAGTGCAGAGTGAAAATTGTGGATAAAAACAGAAAAGGTCACCATTTTGGCAGCATTTCAGATTATTTAAAACAAAAAACGAACTAATAATTATTGACATCAATTGATATGAAACACTTATGATAAGTTCTTCAGTCCTGGATAAAGTCTGGACTCACCCACAGTAATCCTGGTGTGCATGCTGAGCCTCTCCACCAGCACATTGTTGAGGATCACAGCCAGCAGAGCGACCACTATGTACGTCAGACTCATGTCAAACACTATGGATGTTCCTGAAACACACCAGAAAGGTGGAGCTCCTGAGGGTGCAGAGGGCTCGTTTGTGCATTTGCATGCATCGCCTCATGCACATTAATACCCTGAAACTTGTGATGCAGGTAGTCGACGTCGGTGATGAAGCTGTTGTACGGCAGCAGGAAACCCACTCCAGCCAGCAGCATTGCAAAGTAGATGCCATGGTAACGGTCATCAGGGATCGGCTGCTCAAAGTCTGACGAGGGAAAACAGGAGAGT
>NW_015116927.1:14894-16512 GCF_001443285.1 Poecilia latipinna | reverse complement strand
GTACGGCAGCAGGAAACCCACTCCAGCCAGCAGCATTGCAAAGTAGATGCCATGGTAACGGTCATCAGGGATCGGCTGCTCAAAGTCTGACGAGGGAAAACAGGAGAGTTGAGGGTTAAAAAATTAAGGTTACTCTCTCCATGGTGCTGAAAATTTAGATTTTTGTTGAAAAGACATTGACCTAACAAATCATCTTCAGCTAGAGACCAAACCACGCCTGGACGTTCTGTCGCTGTGCGGATATTTAAGTCTTGGAAATGTTCTTGGATCTGTTCAATTTGCATTAAAGAGATCATTTGCTTTTCCTTTTTAATGTTAACAGTAATGGGTAAAGATATTCACATGCCTTAAAACCAAAGAGTCTGGTTCTGAGTGTGAAAAAGCAACTAAGTGACCAAAAGGTCGGCATTTACTGATCAAAGTTTCAAAGATTTAAATGCATCGGATCTTTATTATAAGTATATGGATTAGGATGAACACAAACAGGGGTTGCAAACTTACAAAGTAGTTTTGGTCTAGTTTCTAGTGCGAATATCTCATTGCACTTGAAATACAACAAAACTAGCAAGTAACTTTTCAGACAGATAAAGGAGCTTCTTTTGAGTAAATAAGTTTTGAATATTGATAATAAAAACAACTAGTTCCATTGGCAGATTTTTTCACTTATAGCATGGGGAAATGTCTGATTATAAGTGAAATAGCTAGTACTTTTCACCAATATTCAGGAATTATTGACTTAATACAAGCTCCTATATCCGTCTGAAAAGTTAATTGTTAGTTTTGTCTAATTTCAAGTGTATGAACATATTTGCAGTAGAAACTAGATTAAAAAGTCGGCAGAATTTTGTGTTTTTGCAGAGTCACATTATCATGTCTAAGAGAGAGCCACTAAATCATCTTATACTAAATGTAATGTTATTACATAATGTGGTAGACGGTATTACAAAATGCCTTCGAGGATTTTATTGCATTTTGCGACGGTTATTACGTAACGGAATTTTGAGATGCTTTATTTATTGCATTTTGAAGCCCAATTATTTCACATTGTTACATAATGCAGGATCACAGGATTTCCTTGTACAAAGGCGTCAGTCAGGAACAGGATACAAAAAAATCCACATATAAACAATGGCACAGTGAAGCCATCAATTCCTGGAAAATATAAAGGGAAAATAAACTTGACATTTCTCCAAGAAGAATGAAAAGACAAAACAGAAAGTAATCAGAGTATCTGCAGGGATTTCTGCCGAGCACTGGTTGCCTCATAAGAGGATGTGTTACGGAATTACTAAGGTCAAAGTTTAGCTTTTTGGTTACAGAAGCAAAAATGCACATCAACAGAACACCATCGTTCCCCCACGGTGAAGCATAGTGGTGACAGTATCATGATCTGGGGTCATTTTTTCTCAACTTTTTATTTATTTTTTCTTTGTTTGTTTGGTGGCACAGTTGGTAGCACTGGAAAACAGTTTTTATTTCCCAGAATCTTGGTACCAGCAAAACAAAGTTTAAAAAAGAGCTTTTTTTTTGTTGTTTGTTTGTTTTCAAACGGACACAGGAAAGATTAGATATTATGAGAGGGAAAAAGTTTTTAGAATGATTTATCACAGTCATTAAA
>NW_015116927.1:0-11682 GCF_001443285.1 Poecilia latipinna | reverse complement strand
TTGTTTGTTTGTTTTCAAACGGACACAGGAAAGATTAGATATTATGAGAGGGAAAAAGTTTTTAGAATGATTTATCACAGTCATTAAATCAGGGGTGTGCACACTACTGAGAGCCACTGCAAATTAGGACTGGAGCCAATGAAGGCAACGTTCAGAGCAGCTAATGAGGATGAAGGATGTTGCTGCGGCAGATGGAGCAACTGTTGCACAGGAAATCTGTGCTCCTCTCATTGATAAGAGACGGATCGGGGATGGAGCTGGGGGTGTCGTTGATCGCGAACCAGCTGTCCGAGTGGACTCATTTGAAGACTGTTTTTCAGCAGAATCGGTTTCGTGGATAAAGTGTGATGTGCAGGATCTTTATGGAAGTGCTCATAATCCTTCTCTAATCCCGTAAGCTCACTTTAACCAGCTTTGAATGATTTGGAAGGGAGTAGATTTAACAACCGGCTGAGGAGGGAAAGTAGTTCTCACTTTCTAAAGAGATGAGTCCGGGATGAGGTAGCAGCCATTGATCTGATGATGGAGGATAACTTAATCTCAGATCCACAATATTTGACACCTTTTATGCCTGAATTTATTTTCTTTGTATTTTAGAGACAGAAACCGTTAAAATCTTAAAATATAACCAGCCTTTCCATTGTTTTCCAATGAAAATATGTCATTTTGATAGCTAACGTAGGAGTTAGATCTCTCCAAAGAAAGAAATCCCATTATACCTTACATAGGTAATGAAGGCCCATCTGGAACTGGAACTCACAACTCTGAAACGTTGTAAAGTGAAAACACAGGAATCTATTGGACGCATTGCAGCTTTTTGGCAATAAGGAAAAAGAGAAGAGCGAGCAGCATGCGTACTGTTCCTGGAAAATCCTCTGCGGAAAACAAGAGATTCATGAAAATGCATTTCTCCTCACCCGCCAAAAACCATCTCTGCTCAAAACTTTTCTCTCCCAGATTCTGAGAAATGAGACCAGAACACAGTTTGAGAGCATAGCAGTTCCCAGCATACAATTTAATTTTCTTTTTTTTTTTGCTTTATCTGTCCATTAAATTAATCCACTGAGGTCCTCAGATTGTATTATTATAACCAATCTGTCCAAACATTTCCTCTGCCTGGTGCTTAGTGGTGGTTTCATGTTGTTTTTTCCAAGTGTAGGAGCTAAATGAATGACAGATTGTTCTGTGTATTGGTATTTTTCTTCCCTTCCATCTACGACACGAGCAAGTTTAACTGGCAGTGTCTTTCTGCAACTTAACATTCTGTTGTGTGAAAAACATCTGTAGTTTGAAGGGTGTGACTAATTATAAAACATTTGAAAACTTTTGTTTTTGTAGCGCAAGTAAAACCTGGATAGATTATGAGTAGAAGAGTGAGACTTTTAGCTGCTTCCTTTCACTGTAGATGTTTTCTCATATAAAATGCCCTGGCGACAAGGTTCTTGGGAGAAATGGGAAACCACACACATTATGTAGAATTATGGCCATTTACTAAAGTGATTCGAGGTTTTATTAATGTTTCTATTTAGAGCGATTTATTGAGCTGCAGAACAAGACTACAAAAATGTCAGAGCACCATTTATCTTCAGTTTGATGGTTTAGATGCTCAAACTAGGCTGAAGTGATTCTCAATGGCTACTAAACACAGACAGGTTTTACCACTCCTCACTCTTGCACCTACCGCCAATAAAATCCAGCCAGAACCAATTATTCCTGAAAGAAACACACCGACTTAAACACTGGCTGGTTTAAACTCTCAGTCCTCCACTGTGATGCTCACTTCGTCACCTTTGAAACATCCCCAGTCGCAATTAATCATAAAAACTGATGCACTTGTGTTTAAAGTTTGATGGCTCAATTAAATTTTGAATTGGTTCCTTGCCAATTAGCTATTCCATCAAGCTTTCTGGGACTTTTTAACTGGAGAGCAATGCATGTAGGAGGCAGTTTGGCATCACATTGTTGAAATTAGTGCTAAAATTAATGTGCTCACTGAACATTTCCTCCACTTTTGTGTAGAGTAAAAATTAGGATGTAAAGTTTTTAAAGCTCCTACTTCGGCACAGTCAGTCAAACTGAGAACATCTTGTCATGGTCAAGTTTTCTCTTTGCTTTGTTATTTATTTATTTTTTAAATTACTTTATTTAAAAAAAAACCATCATATCCATCTGCAACATGCATATCCATCTGGTGACATGAAGAGATAAGGAGGTTATTCCAACTATGTCCATTTGTACTTTTCTAGGTTTTTCTCTTTAATTTCAAGTCGTCTATCAAATCCCTTTTTTAAATGTGCTTCAGATAAAGGTTTGCATCATATTTGTGAGCAAAACCTGCTAACAAAAAAACCATGGAAGCAGGCTGAACCCGATACAACTCAAATGCAGATCAAAATCTGTCAAAAGTTGCTTGTTCACCTGATTCCAAGCTAATTAGCTTGATTCTTTAGCCTCTTGTGATGTCATCAACCCAAACAAAACCCAATTAGCAGTATTTTACCCAAGTGTGTTTTTTCTTGAAACTGTGGAAATCCTTTCATCGCTATCCAACCAGTGTTATTATTAGCCAGTCTAACAGTTAAAAAATAAATTTACCAGAGAATAGTATGTTTAAAAAAATTCTAATCATTGCAGAGTTTTCAATTTTTAAAGCTGTGCTGTACAGACACAGGAAACAAGAAGCAGATCCATCCACCGCCCTCGTTGTGTGCCCTTGTTCACTCATGATCTAATTAGCATGGCCTTTGTACAACCTGTGTAACCGGGCAACAAAGCAATTATGTGTTAACAGGACTGCCCTGCTTGTTTTACACAAGACATGCTGCTCTCCTTCACCGCTACCTGGACCTGCTGACTTATTTCAGTCAAGAATAAGAAAAAAGAAAAAAAAAAACCTTTCAAAAAATAACTTCCTGATGTAATTTCATGCAACAAGGAGGAAATGATCTGTCATTACAGCAAGGGAATACCCACAGCTCGAATATGGGAGCCCCAGTGCATGTGTTTTCATTTTGGTACCAGATCAGTGGGGATGTAATCTCCAAGAAATGCTCATAATTAAAGCCGTCCCGTCCACGATTTACAGCAGTGCCTCCAGCAGTGAGTTACACGCTGTTCTTTCACATTTCTAACATCCTGCACCTCCAACTCCTGATATACTACTACATTAAATCCACTTTGTTCCTCTGCTGTCTTTTTATAAATAGTACAGAACACACACACACACACACACACGCACACGCACACACACTCAGAGAAAGAGAGAAGTGCTCACCGGGCTCAGACAGAGCCAGCACTCCTCGCTCTGGGGCATCCTTACTGATCTCCTCCTCTTCCAGCTGGTATGAATCGAAGCTGTAGCTCTGCACCACGCCGCTCTCCCTGCCCTCCCTCCAGCCTTCCCTCCCCGCGTCCCTCCACCCGGCGATCCCTCGATCCCTCCACCCGTCCCAGTCGTCGGGCATTTGGGCCGGCGCGGGCCTGCGGCGCTCCGCTCCCGCCGAGCTCAGCTCTGGCCTTGAAGAATGCATGGAGACGCGACGCGCTACAGAAGACTCCTCCGGCACTGAGCGGGCTACACGAGCATGGTGCGGACACGACCCCCAGCGACACGCCCCTGGAAGGGATGCAGGAGGCCTTCGGATGACGAAGGATCTGCAGGGAGAAGAAGCAACAGGAGGGTCAAAATAAGAAAACAAGGGGGAACGAGGAGGCAGGCTGGAACGAATGATCAGTCAGAGCTCTGCTGAAAATAACTTGAGTGAATCATTAAAAACACAGTTTGCTTCTGCGTGTGTGTTGATGTGTGAGAGGCATGCTCAATGAGAACGTGACAATGGATGGGTGGCAGGAAGGCTGGTAAGGCGAGACAGTAAACGAAAAAGAAGAACTAAACTAATGATTTAGTTCATCTCAGTTTAAACGAGGGACACACCGATCCACATTTTTCACTTCCGATACCGATACAGATATGTGAGGTTTAGTACTGAGCTGAATTTACTTAAAATGTTTCTTTTTTTAATAGTAGACATAAATGTAATAAAACACAAATGTATTTGATAACTCTGCACCAGTACAGCAAAACTAGATATACCAATATCTTCACAAGCTTGGTCAAATATGTAAAAACACCTTTAATTTGTTCAGTCGGTGCATTTAGGAGTTGAACAGCCAAAGTAAAATAAATAATAAAGAAACTGAAACTGACAAAAACAACAGGATGACTACCTTGGTCAACCTAAAAAAAAAAAAACCTTCTTTCAAATTGTTCAGAAAGTGACTGATGAAGGTTTCTGTCCAAATCCAGAACGATAATTATTTTAATTGTAATTTTTGCAGCATGTTCATTTTTTATAAAAAAAAAAAAAAAACATGTCAATTTGCAGCATAAAACTCACCAATTATTGTTTGAATGTAGTACCAAATAATTCCTTCAGATGCTAACGTCAGCGCCGCCGAGACTACTGGTGCTTTTCTGAGATCATTTTTGTTGTATGCAACAAAGGAGGTGTGCATTCGTGACTGAGTAACAGGTAAATAAAATAGAAAACTAAAAGTTTACTATGTGTGGAAGTGACAAGTAATTGTCATGGTAGCCCCATGTGGTTTGCCCCCCTGAGCAGAAAGCCGCATTGAAGGTGAAGCTTCACTCTCTCAGGTTAACCGGACATTTTGAAGGATAACCTTGTTGCTCAAAGATAAAACAACCGCTTTGCAAAACATAGATGCTGAAGCTAACAGACAGGTGAGCCTAATCCTTGCCACATCCCCACCTGCCGGCTCACCTCGCATGCCCTGCAGGTGTGATTTCACTTCCGCTTCACACCATGAAACAAGTAGGATTAATTTGGGCCGAATCCTATTTTAAACCTCAAAGAAGAAAAAAAAAAGTGGGATGACGTCAGTAGGTGATGATCTCTGTAAACACTCCCCATGGCTGCGGGCTGAACGCACAGCGTGGTGGGAGAGCGCTGCTGCTGCTGCTGATGATGATGATGATGATGGGTGACAAAACAAAAGCCCAGCCAGTAAACCCTGGTGTGTGTCAAAGCCATGTTCTGCACAGTTACCATGTCCGGATTAAGGGCGGCGCTCGCGAGCCCCTCACGGCTGAATCGAAAGCCTCCAGCCTGCGTCCGTAATTGAATTGCAGTAAGTCAATGCTATTTATGCTGCAGCCTCTGTTGTGGATGTAAACAGGGGGGTAATAATCTGATTCTACATAAACTGGGATGCGCTTTGAGATAATATATGAGGACTTTCACAGCGTTTTTTTCGTGCGTAAAAAAAAGAAAAGAAAAGAAAAATCGAATTTACAATTAACCAAAAAGGTGAGAGGAACACAATAGAAGATGATATATATCACCCAGCGGATAAAATGAAGTTCTTCCTGTAATAATGACATTAAAAAACCATCAAAATCAAACCAACTACAGAGTCCGGGTCGCTTTTATGAGCCTCTCTCTGTATTTGCGCCGCGTTTTTTCTCTCGCGCGCACAGAAAACAAAAACACTAACAACAGGTTATTATCATTAGCGGGGCCCTTAACCTACCGCGTCTCCCCTTACTGCTGCTTCCCCTTCCGCGGCTCCCAGCAGCGGCTTTTCCACGGAGAGAGGAGCTTCCAGCGGGATGCTGGAGGTGGACTGCGCCGGTCTGGGACCTGGACCTGGACCTGGACCCTGCTCAGCTCAGCCCGTCTCCATCCGAGAACAAGAAGAAGAAGAAAGGAGAGTCCCGGTGCCTTCCTGCACGCGCTCCTAACGCACCATCCAGCGGGAGAGGAGAAAGAAAGGAAGCGCGGATAGATGGAGGGATGGGGGGAGGGAGAGAGAGAGAGGAGGAGGAGGAGGAGGAAGAGGAAGGTGGGGGGTGAATCTCCTCTGGCTGTTCGTGTTTTTCTAATCTTTAGGAAAGCGCTGTTGGAGTCGGAGATGAATACATCCTAATTCATGTTTAACAAGTTGTTTCATGCTCACTGCAATCCGGTTTATTTGGGCTTTGGATGTGAGAGACTCAGCGAGGAGACAAAATCCCTCCAGACTGGATCTGTCCGCTTAAATTAAAACATCCCACGGGACAGCTGCGTGTCGGCAGAATATTTAATGAAAAGCGGATTGTTATCACAAACTTAATTAAAAAACTGAAGTTTACATGAATTCATTTCATACAGATTGGGTTCATTCTGATTGTTTATTTATTTATTCTTTTACAGTCTGGGCCGGACTGTAGAAAAGGCTAACCGGGACCCAGGGCTCCGAGTTTTGGGATGACCAAAGATTCAGGATGTTTTTGTCATGAAGGTGACAAAAAGCATCACACCTTCATTTTAAATATAAAACTCATGATTATCCCAATGAAGTGTGGAGTTTTAACATTGTTACATTTTTATAAATGTAAACAATAATCACACATTAGAAAATTCTGAAGTCATAGTAGATCTTTTTAATCATCTCACATAGGAAGTTTTAAATTTGCATGAAAAATATTCTCTTTTTTTGGGGGGGGGGGGGAGGAAAGGACACCAAACTGTTTCCAGCCCAAGGCCACGTATCCTTCTAATCCGGCCCTGCATAAAGTTGATGAAAAACCACAATTCAGTTTCCTGAAAAGCTACAACTTTCCAACACTTTGGAAGGAAACACTTTGGTGGAAACAGGTGTGCAGCTGGAGTCTGTGACAACACACAGAGACATTCAGAGTCGTCGTTCAGAGTCTCACCTGAGTTAAGAGAGAAATGATTGGGCTCGCTTGTGATGTGGGTCAAAACCTTCTTTTCACATTGAAATAAATTTCCATCAAGTTTCCAGAATCTGATTCCAGATTTCAAGTTGTTTTGGTTCCAATGTGAAGTTTCTGCTCTCCTGGATTTATTTTTTTTAAACTTTGGGGTGGAACTCAAAGGAATATTGACATGTTGCTTACGTTGTGTTAATGTTCTACTAACTTAAAAACCTTTAAATAAGGTATTGCAAAAACGAAAGGAAGATGAGAGACATCATTAAATCCACTCTGTCATCCTGAACACCTCAGCACAGCCTGACCATCAGCATGTCGCTCTGTTTGACGCAGTAACTCATGCAAAAGGAGTTTGTTACAGGGACGTTTCTTTCAGTAAGCTGACATATCTGGATTTAAAACATTGTCATAATGGCCTTATATAATATTTTATTCTGTTTATTTGTTTTTAGAAAATGATTCCTGTGTATTCATGATTAGATGTATGAGATCTGCTGTGCCTATAAAATGGATTATGTAAAATAGGAAAAGCTTTTGCTTTTGGTTGATTTGTTGGATATCTCACAGGAGAGGTAGTGAACATGGTGTAGACTGAAAGAGTAGAAATTGTGACGTGAAAATATTTATAATTTTTTAATTGGGTTTATTTAAAAGGGACAGACACACAACATAAATTCAATTGTAGCACTTGTTCCTAGATGGGCTTTTCTAAACTGTATATCTACAAACTGATAGGAAGGAAAATAGTCCTAATAATTTAAAATAGCAAAACATGATATTGACAACATATGCAAAATTACACATATATAGGAAATAAATTTAAAACAAAATGTGGGACATATTTAGGCATTTGTGGGTAAAGGATTTGATAAGCTTTGACTTCTTCCTATTTCTCTTCAAACTGGATATGAAAACTTTGTTTTTATGCTGGATTTATTTTCATTTTCTTATCTATATGTTGTTTTTCTCTGTTATTTCACTTGTTTGGCATACATAAAGGTTTAATTTCATTTCAGTTCACAATTACAAATTAATTTAATTGTGTCAAGTTAGTTCTATTTTACAATTGTTCACATATGGGCCTGCATAGTTGAAGTTGGTTTTGGTGTTTTGAGAATTTTATGTCATCATCTCGGTCAATTCAAACAAAGTTCCAAACAAATCAAAATTTCTCGTGTACTCGACACTCTAATTTACCGTAAAATACCGGATTTGACCGTAAAATCCATTTTACGGTATTTATACGGTAAGATTCTGGCAACCACAGCTGACGGTATTTTACCGTAAATTAGAGACGGTTTTTGTTGTTGTTTTGTTTTTGTTTACAGTGTATCATCTTAAACAAAAATCACATCTAACTCAAAAACTAAAGTCATTAGTTGCAGTGTTGTAGGATTTCGCCTCGTTTCCTTGTCTGACCATTTGATCAGTTTTCTGTCTCCATTTTTTTTTTTTTTTTAGTTATGAGTTACAAGCGCTGCGCTGCCAGACTCACCAACACAATGCTGGCACCATCACCGCCGTGTGACTGACAGTTTTATCAGTTGAGTTCAATATGCTAATGCTTTGTTATTGGCAGGGCTTCCATCATATTTCCCACCCACCGCTGTTGCCACAGAGGAGCCAAGCCTGACGGGAATTAGCTAAATGGCTGCTTGGCTGTCTTGTCAGGTGTACGTGTGCTGTCTGCAAAGCGCAGCAGATCCTGGGAGCTGCTGCTGCTGCACCCTGTGCATAGCGACAAGTCCGAGACTCTGGAGAAATGGAGCAGGTTTAGTCAAAGTGCTGAATTCGCTTTTCTGCGAAATGACCCGGACAGCGGCTGATCTTTTAAAAAGAACGTTTGTGCAGAAGTTATTGTTTTTGCTGTAGGGTAGGATTTTGTTCATAGCTCCTCATTCTTGTCACATGCGATGCTTTGCAAACTAGAATAGAACCAAATCATAAAGAGATTTTGCAGACTACAAATGAACTGAAAATTATGCAAAAGATATATTTATTAAATTCTAAATTGTGTATCCAGATTAGTTTATATTATTTGCTGCCAGAACCTTAGTTGCAGAGTGCAGTTAGTTTGCACCAAAATATGATTCACTTTCTTCAAACGCCTTTAATGTTTGACATGCTACTTAAAAAAAATACAACTTATATATAACAGGATTATTGGAGGTGGTTCAGTTACATATTTATTTTAAGGTAGATTGACACAAAGTAGAAAGCTTCAACAGCATGAAAAACACAGCTGGGTTTACCGGACGGAGAAGATTGATCAGATTCTAGTAAGATTTATTTTTTCATCTGAATCTAAGGTGGTACAGAAGCTAAAAGTTTCACAAATCTCCAAATGTGTTTCAAATAATCTGTGTTTGGTATTTACTCAACTGAACCCATAGTCAGGTTTCAGTAACTTGAATATCTCAGTTTCTGAACTAAAGATTATCAAAGATTCACAAATCTGTTAGAAAAACAACTTAATAGTCCTTTCATTTAGCCTTGAATCTAAAGCTTTTCATGAGTTACAAGCTTCAAATACGTGCTAAAAAAACAAAAAACAAAAATTCTGCTGCTGAATTTCCCTGTCGCCATGACTCCCTGGGTGGTGAGCCATATCACCCATCTCAACCATCACTGGTGCAAACAACATAAGAGATTGTAGAATAAATCGTAGACTCAGCTGTGCTTCCACATTTCTAGGCAACGCATCATATTTTATTTATATGTAATATGCGTTGGAGAAAACTCAATAATTCATAATAATACACTTTCAGGATGTTCAAATAGTTTATTACATGTTAGTTTCCGCAGAGGATTGAGACTTTCTGCAAAGTTTTAAAAGTTTAATTTGTGTGATAAACAACACAAGGCATCTATTACAGCATCAACTATAGCAACAAACTATTGTCTTTTTCAAGAGGTCATAAATTACTGTATGGCAGTTACATATTTTCAGTTACTAGGCTCAGCGGTGCAGAAGTGATCAACTTTTCGCATCATGGAAAGACTGATGATTGAACAGCTTGGTGATTTAACACCTTAACCCTCCTGTTCGTTTCTGAGGTACAGCAATAATGTTCCTGGGCCAGTTTGACCCGGGGAGTGTTTTATCATGCAATAGTGTCAGAAACCAAAAAATTCCTCCAAAACATTTTTGTATCTGATTATTAACTCCAATACTAACCATTTCAATCAATATTTGTGCAATGATGTTTTTTCATTTCTCAGAAATTAAGGATTAATGACGACAAGTTACTCAATTACTCATTTGGACATAAAAAATTTAATTTACATTTTTTATGTCCACTGAAAAAAACCTAGACACACAAAAAAACAATAATTTCCTTGAAAGTGATCTTTGGAAAAAATTTTTGATATTACATTTTTCTTTTTTTTCAATGGGTGATCTTTATAATTGAACTTGAGACACATATACTGTTCCGGGTCAAATTGACCCATCGATTAAAATCAAGATAAATGAGTCATGCAGAGAGTATTTATGTTTTCCTCCACTTCTACTGAGTGTCAACTCAGTGTGGGTGGAGTTGGCCCACAGGAACGGAAAAGGTTCCCATCAAAAGTTGTATGAACACCTGCTTTCTGGCAGTTCATGGTGAAGTAAAGAGAGTGGAGAGAAAGTGGGCTTGTGTGTGTCTGCGTGTGCATGTGTGTGTGTGGTGTGTGTTTGTGTGCGTGTGGCGAAATATGGTTCATAGCTGCAAGGAAACATATAGAATTGGACATTTTTAATCTTTTTTTGCACTTTAACTTGACTGCCGGGTCAAATTGACTAAAAACAGTATCGATGTAACAAGTAGACGCAGGGGGGGTTACAAATGTGTAAAATGAATAAATTTTCAATTTATATGTAGAGTGCACATATAAATTGCACTCTACATATAGAAAACAAATAGAAAAAGTTTCATGCAAAAAAAATACTTCCAACTATTTAAAAAAAAATTTAAACTTTAAAATGGGTCAATTTGACCCGCAACATAACAGGAGGGTTAAAACTTTAAGGTTTTAAATGTGGGACCTCAGCAACAAATGCTTAAAGTATGGTAATTAAAAATATTTCAAACAAGTAATCTGCTAACGTTGCAGTAAAGCTGATGTTACGGTTCGCATAAGAGAACTGGGCTTCCTTTATTTAGAAATCCTTATTTATCATTTATTTATTGCTCGTCATGAATTTGTGCAGAATCAAATGTGCTCACAGAGGGTTCAATGCACCGTTCCAGTATTTCTGCATTGTTGATGTAAATATTATCGCAGACGCGCTCCAACAGAAAATGTATCTGATATGGTGCGTCCTAAAGCTCGGTATCTGAACCATCTTTTTTTTATTTGCTTAAAACAGGGAGAAACATGAGAGGCTTGCTGGCATAGTAATGAATTAACCGCCGATGGCGATTTAATAAACCTCATCTGCTTTACTGGCTGGACTCTGTGGTAAGTGGAGGAGCTGAATAAGTAATGCTAAGATGGATTTTATGTAAGAGGAAGATGGAGCTGAGCCGTCACCCGCTGCTTCCTGCGTTAGAAGATGTTTAGCTGTGGCACGGGTCGGCCATCTTGGTTGTTTTAGGCAGGAAGTGGCTATGTTTAGTGAAGACTGTGCAGCTGAGGAGTGACCTGACTCACACTTTCAAATAATGTGATTGTTTCAAAAGGTTTTACACACAAAAATCTGAAAATGTGGCGTGCAACTGTGTTTAGCAGAGGAAAGTGAACGTCATTAAAGGACTATCCAAGATCGAACAAAGAAAGAAAGAAAGAAAGAAAGAAAGAAAGAAAGAAAGAAAGGAAGAAAGATTTAACAACACATTTATTTTTCAATAACAATACATTTCAGCATTGATTACTTTTCACAAAAACATTGAATTAAAGACTAGCTTTCTATCATCCACAGAGCACACAACATCATTTAAACACCACAAAGATAAAAA
>NW_015116926.1:25953-26511 GCF_001443285.1 Poecilia latipinna | reverse complement strand
TGCTGACTTCAGGAGAATGGACCTTACCAAGCTCCGCCCAGAAACGCCCCCTAAAATCCCACGTGGCTGCATGGCTCACAAACAAAGCCTCACAGAGCTTAGTTTCTATGTGTAAACATGGCGTCTTTCATTTCGACTGACTCTCTGCAGAGTATTTCTGAGTCGATTAGTGTAGCATTTCTCCCTGATTTTCAAAAAATATCNTAGTTCTGAGTGTTTCTGGATGGTAATGCAGCACATTATTTTGTGTATTGGATAGTGATTCTGGCAAGTTTGATTCAGGCAACATGTTTTATCAATACTGAGATGTGAAATTGGCTGTAGATTTAACCCCATGTGGACTAACATATTTATTTTACCATCACATCCAAATTCAAAACCACTGTGCTTTATTTGCAATGAGTCTATTGCGTGTTTGATTTTTAAAAGTTCACAGTCTATTATTTACATTTAGCATAATTGGAACACTGTTTTAAAAAAATGACTTGAAAGGACTTGAAATTCCAAGCTGATGACTTGCGACTTGACTCGACTTTTGCCTGACTTGACTTGAGACTT
>NW_015116926.1:14368-20183 GCF_001443285.1 Poecilia latipinna | reverse complement strand
GCTGACCTCACTCCGTCAGTTTGCGTGGCCTACCACTTGGTGGCTTCCATTTTCTTATAATACAGCTGGCAGTTGACTGTGGAATATTTAGGAGTGAGAAAATTTCACAACTGAATTTGTTGCAGAGGTGGGATCCTATCACAGTTCCATGGTGGAATTCACTGAGCTCATGGGTGAGCCATTGTTTAACAAATATTTGTCAAGCATTCCTAGGTGCTTAATTTTATACACCTGCGTGTATAAAATGGAAGTGATTGGAACACCTGATTCTGATCATTTGGATGGATGAGCAAACATTTTTCCATCCATTGTATACATACAATATAGTGTATCTGGTATCAACTGAAAGTGGTGTGAATAAAAGATTCACTATCAAATGACCTGAGTTGTTTCTTTGTATTTATAGATGGCTTTGCAGACAGGCCGAGAACCTCCACCAATATGGAGAGTCCAGAAAGCTTTGCTCCAGAAATTCAGCCCAGAGATTAAAGATGGCCAAAGACAGTTCTGTGCAACCAGCAATGTGAGTTTTCCAAAGTACATATTCTTAGTATAAGTATTCATACCCCTTGAATTGTTTTTGGATTTTGTCATTCTATAATCCATCCATCCATCCATCACCCTATAATCTCAGATTTCAGTGTGTCTCATGAGATTTTATGCGACAGACCAACATGAAGTGGTAGAGAATCAAAAAGTTGGAAGAATGGATTTCATTTATTTTGTAAATAAATTGCTCAAAAGTGTGGTTTTTGTTTTTGGCCATCTTGAATTCCACTTTTTAGAAGTACCTTTCACTATAGTTACGTCTCTACTAGCTTTGTGTATTTCTGCCTAACTCAAACTCAGTCAGATTGAATGGAATGTTTTTGCAACTTAAGATTTTAAGTCTTGCTGCAGATTCTCAGTTGGATTTAGGTCTGAACTTAACAGGACCATAAAGAGTCAGTATTATGTAAAAATTACTGTTTTGAGTTTTCAAAATGTTATATTATTCCTTCATGAAAAACACACCTATACTGTTGCCTTATTTTTTTAATGCATGTTTGAGAAATCCTTTAATCTCCCGTGGAAACCATTCAGTTGTGCAAACACTGGGGTGGCCCTAGCTCTGTCTTCAACATACAGCTCCTCCTCGGAGCTGTAATTTCCAAACTTCAGAGCTTCCACCTCAGATCAGCCCTCTCCCACAACTCCCCAGTCAGCCCCTTCAGACTAGCCAGCAACAATTAGCAAACTCCTGGTGGAACTGCGCTCATTGTACAAGTTACTTCTCAGTGCAACTCCTAAACAGCGCTTTGCTTTCTGAAACTCCTGAAGATGTAGTTTCAGAAAGAGTAGGATTTTTTAAAGAGACAGAGACCCAATATCAAGGCATTAAATTACAAAGCCAATTTTTTAAAGTCATTTGATATATATAACATTTTTATAACTAAAGGTAGTATAGTTACGTGAGTATGCTATAAAATGGCAGTGATGTGCCTAGAAAATACATAATACTGCCCCTTTAAGGATCCATATGAGCTGCATAGCTCAGATTTTAGTATACTTCAATGTCTCCTACCAAATATATGCTGATGACACTCAGCTTTATATGTCTGTATCACCACATGACTCTGGTCCAGTGGTGATACACTGGACCACCAATGTCTTACTGGTGGTCCAGTGAGCTTAAAACTTTAAATTTCTCTGTGCTGGATCTTAGAGGTGTCAAAGTAAATTAGGTTGATTGTTCATGGCTACACTTCTCAGACTTTCATTTGTAAACATTTGAAAAATGATTCATCATTTTTCTTCCACATTACATGGATGCACTTGGTGTGTCTGTCACATAAAATTGCAGTAACTCATAACAGAAGTTAATGTGAATAAGTGAATCACCAAGTGAATAACATTTTTCCTCAGTATCTGGGCTACTTTGGGGATGCCAAAATGTGCTACCAGCGTCTGTATGTGAAGTTCCTGGAGAACGTCAACAAGAAGGACTACGTCCGGGTGTGTTCTCGCAAGCCTTGGCACCGAGCCGGCCTGGCCCTGAGGTAAGGCTGCAGGTTGACTTTCTCCTCTGACTTCAGATTCATTATCCAGCTCCTTGAGCCTGATGAGAGGCGCTCACTATGTCTGTCCTATTCTTCCATCCAACTGTCTAACAGACGGCAGTCTCTGACTAAACAGGTGCAGAGCATTCAGAGTCAGAACCAGTCCCGAGTGGAGAGAGATGACAGAGACAAGGAGAGACAGAAAGAAAAAGAGATGCAGGAGCAGAGAGCCAGAGGAAAGGAACGAGAGAGAGAACACAGAGAGAAAATAGAAAGGGAGCTCAGAGAGAGAGAGAGAAGAGAGGAAAAGGAGAAACAAGAGAGGGAGTATAAAGAGAAAGAAAAAATAATGAGAGAAAGAGAGCGAAAACAGAGGGAGTTCAGAGGAACGGAGAGAGATATAGATAGGATGAATGAGCAGAAAGGGAGAGAGGAGAGAGAAAGAGAGGAAAATAACAGTGAAAGAGAGCAGATGGAGAAGAGAGAGGAGAAACAGGAACAAGAGTTAAGAGAAAGACTGAGACAAGAGACTGAACAGAAGGAGAAAGAACAGAAAGAGAAAGGAGAAAGGAGGGAAATCCTTAAACAGCAGAAGGAAATGAGAGAAAAGCAGAGTGAGCAGAAAGGAAGGGAAAGAAGAGATGTTGAGAAAGAAAAGAGACAAGGAAAAGATAGCAGCTTGGAGATTTTAAGAGTGAAAGAAGAGAAGAGAGGAGAGAAAAACAAGATTTCTAAAGACAGAGCCAAGCCTCCACCAAAGAAGAGGAAGAAGTGGCTGAAGGAGGTACCGTCCTCATCCTCTGAGTCTGACTCCTCCCGGCCCAGTGATGATGAAGGTCAGCTCTGTGTGAATATGGCTGTACATATCCGTCTCATTCTGTCCACTCTCAGTGACGCAAATGTTTTTATGACTTCAGTTTTATTTTCAGATTGTGGTGAAATGGCATAGGATGCACATAGTGTGACAGAAACGGTGTCTGAAATTTAAATTATGAAATATTATGACCAACAACTCCACCTGCGGTTATAGGCTCAGGACTATTCAGATTCTCACTGTTTACAAAAAGGTTGTGCCAGGTCAAGACAACAAAGAGAGGTGGATTATTACTTTGCATAAAGTACAATTTACAAACTGCACCAAATACACAACATATATTTTGCACATTAGCTCTTCAACAGTAAATTGTATCCTCAAACCCAATCGATAACTAACAAAAAATTATTAATGCAAAAAAGAAAAAAAAAGAACATTGCAAACCAAACAGCAAAAAAAAAAAGCAAATTAAACCAAGAAACAAAATAGCAAAACAAAACAAGCAAGCAAATGACAAATTAAACCTGCATACACGGCTAACTGTGGGCATTGCCCCAAAACCCTCAGCACGTGTCTGCCCACACGCGCGCCCAGAGAGCAGGAAAGACACCACACCACCTATCAGTCCTGCCTGAAGAAGGCATGATTAATAAAAACTAGTCTTAAAGCCAGGCAAAACTAACCTAGACCACCCATCATAATCTAAAGTTGAATGTGCACCAAAATACCGCAATAGTACATGACATTTTATGTGCGAAAACAGTTTTCAACTCATTTTCTCCTGGTCCAAAGGAAGGAGGTTTTTTTTCATCCAAGAAAACTATCAATAGACGTTGAAATTCTGCCTGAAGTATAAAGATGAACATGTAAAGACTCCTGAAAATGAATTTCCCTTCTGATTGTTTGGGACATGTGGAGGAGAAAATTTGAAGTTCTCCAGCAGTCGAGAACCTCTGCTGATCTTAGCCCCTTTTTGAAACCCATTGTAAAAACACAAAATCTGACCATGTGTCTAGTTTCTAATGCAAATATTGTTGTACACTTTAAATAAGACACTTCACCTGCCCTGCCTGCTGGTGGGGTCAGAGGGCCTCTGCTGGGGTGAGACTGCCCCAGCGAAAGCTCTGGGTACTATCTCGTAGCTTGCCACCATTAATGTGTGAATGTGTGTGTGAATGGATGAATGACTGAATGTCGTATTAAGCGTTTTGAGGTCCTCTGATCTTGCTAAAGAGCTACACAAGTACAAGCCATTTACTTAAAAAATAATATAAGTATTACTTGCTAAAAAAAAAAAAAACTATAAAACTAAGAGTTGCCACTGCGCTGTGTCCACCCCCCTCACTGCAGCGTCTCCATGCTCTAGGCCCGGTATGGGGAGGCATCAGCATCCGGGCCATGAGGGAAATGTTCAAGAGCTACGTGGAGATGCTGGTGAGCACAGCACTCGACCCTGATATGATCCAGGCTCTGGAGGACACTGATGGTGAGTCTCACATGGACAACACACTGCAAAAACACAAAATCTTACCAAGCAGCTTTTAGTCTAGTTTCTAGTGCAAATGTCATAGTACACTTGAAATACTAATTTGCCAGTAACTTCTCAGCATAATAGTTTTAAGTCAATAATTAATTAATTCATAATGATGAAAAAGTACTAGCAACAAGTAAAATAATCTGCCATTGGAACCAGACATTTTCATTTATATTTAATATGGAAAAAAATTATTTTTCTACTGGCAGATTATTTCACTTATAATGAGTACTTTTTCATCAATATTAAGAAATTATTGACTTACAACAAGTTCCTATTTCATGCTGAAAAGTTACTTGTAAATGAGTTTTGTTTTATTTCAACTGTACAATGACTAGAAAGTAGTCCAAAAATACTTGGTAAGATTTTTGCAATGTACAACTACAGACTTGTAAAAACATGATTGTTTACTATAATACAGAGGAAAGAGCCTGCATGTTGGTCAGATATCATAAACCCCCATCATCAGCACCAATTTTAAATGATTTCCTGGTCTTTCTCTGTAGCTCAATAAAGGACAACATTTAAGTTATTGTGAGAGAATAATGCCCAAATCTTGCTTATGGGCTAGAATATGGGCTATTTTTCTTCAAATTGCTAAAAGATATTTAACCCAATTTTAGGTAATGACATATGTAGATATTTAAGCCTGCAGGTATAACTTTGAACAAATTTTGTGCTCTGTTTATGATTTAAAAAATCCTGGAAGCTGTATTGTTTATTATTCATCATGAAAAGAAAACCCATTATTATAAAAAAACAGGAAGAAGGCAAAGTTAAAAGTGAAGGACTGTTGTTCTGACTGCTTAGATGAGCTGTACCTCCCTCCAATGAGGAAGATCGACAGCTTGCTGAGTGAACAGAAGAAGAGGCTGCTGAGAAGAATCAATATGAGTGTTCAGCATCAGGTGGGCCTTTACATTCTTCTTCTGTGGTCTCTCAGTTACATTCCAAAACCTTACGATCATTATTACCAAACACACTACTGGAAGAGTTCAGCTGAAACATCCCTTTTTTTTCCCAGGAGGTTTTACATATGTATCCCAAAATGACAGCTGACCCTCTGGAGTCTGGAGCTGTCAGAGTTCATCTGGGTGGTGAAGGTTACAGTCGTAAGACCCTCAGTCGTGTCAAGAAAAGTGTTCCTAAGCAACAGGTGAGGTGATGTAGTTTCACACTGAGGTACAGGTGTTGTATGTCCAACTCACTTAGCAGGAGCTAAGGATTGCAATGGTTTAAAAAAGAAATCAGAAATCATATGTGGTTGTTACTTACTAGAATTGTCTGTAATTTTGGTCTAATAATTGTATTCCGGTACATCTCAAACAATTAGACGTAAGGTTTTTTATTTGTCATTATGTGTCTAGAACATAATGACACTGGAGTGGTGATATATAGACAAAGTCTTAATCAGTCCTTATGGTGCAG
>NW_015116926.1:9176-10614 GCF_001443285.1 Poecilia latipinna | reverse complement strand
TATAGAAGTTTTTGAGCAACTGAGCAGAGAGTCCAACCATTTTCAGTTTCCTGAGCAAGAATATTCTGAATTTCAACTTGTTTTGTCCCTCATTTCAGACAGTGAATTTCATATAGAATCATCACACATACAGTGAAATAGCCCTTTTTTGTAATTTTGATGAATTTGGCTTACAAAGAATAAACACTCAGGATTCCCTGTCTCAGAAAATGTAATTGTTATGAAAAAGTTAAATAATGCAACTTCATGGTGTCTCACACCAATCAGCTAACTAACTCTAAACACCTGCAAAGGTTTCCTGAGTCACTACACAGTTTGTCAGTCTGTGTCAGTAAGCTACACAGCCATGGAAAAGACACTGATTGAACTGTGTGAAGTTTCCACAGTCACTGATGATTGAGGTTCTATGTCATCTGCTGGTTCTGGTCCACTGGACTTTCTGAAGTCCACAGTCGATGTCCATCTACCCGCTTCCTTTTGCCCACAAACTGTAATGGTGTCAGCCCACATTGCCACTCTCTTCACCACTACAAGGTACCAGAAGGCCTGACCAGAACCCTATAGAAAATCTATGGCATGTTGTCAAGAAGATGACCATACACCAGAACCTAAAATGCAGATGACCTGAAGACAGCTATTAAAACAATGGCTTGGACATCATATTGATTTAAACTCTAGTAAGGTTCATAGGTTCTCTTAAATAAAGAAGTTGGAAATTACTTTTCACAATGACTCTATAAACCAAGCACTTTTAAAGTCTTTCTGTGGATTGCTGGGTCAAAAACAGACCATTCATTTTATAACTGGAAGAGTTCAGGAAAATGTGATATTTTTCCTGTTTAGCTGAAATGTTCTGGAACTGGTAAAGAAGACACCTGTGCTTAAGCTGTTCTCTTTCAACCTTCCTCAGGATATAAAGCTTTCTATCGAAACTTGTCGATTATACAGTCTGTATCATTCTCTCCACCACTACAAGTATCACACCTTCCTGCACTGCAAGAAAGAGGTAAGGAAGACTTCATGCATGCATCTATATTCAGTTTGGTGATTATTATCCTGTGGCTATTTTGTGTCTTCTACTTGAATGTTGTAGAATCTAAAACTGGCTGTTTGCTTTGTTCGGATTCACTCCCCTGCTTCTGAACATTTGTCAAATTCATGACTTTTTTTGCACTTAATAAATATCAGCAGTATTTTCACCAATATGCTTGGTTGGTTGTTGAATTTCACTTTGCTGAGCAAAAAGTATGAGCCACTACAAATTGGACCTTAAACCTAAAATTTAACTTTTTGTGACAGATGAGGGACTTGTGCTTCAAAGCCTTGTTCCTTTACCAAAACGATGAGTGAGATTTTTGAGTAGACTTAGTCAACCAAGAAAGTCCTGCCTGTCGTTGCTAATGATCTGATCCAAATAGTAACTCATCGCTCTCTTCAG
>NW_015116926.1:0-3906 GCF_001443285.1 Poecilia latipinna | reverse complement strand
TGAAGCACTTTGAAATGCCTTGCTGCTGAAATGTGCTATACAAATAAAATTTGATTGATTGATTGATTGAACCATTGGAAACTCCATCTCATGTTTATAAACCCCAGCATGTCCATGTGCTAGGCATAGATTACAGCATAGTAAAGCAGACATTAGGATGCAGTAATCAGCAATTTAAAACATTTGACTCTTCATTTATTTAGAGACAAGAAAATGTGAAGTGTTTTGTTCTGATGGTTTCTGGTCTAGAAAGATTTACTGAACAAAAACTAGTGAATGAGTAAAAATAACTGAAGGCTTTAACTCTCCTGAACTCTTCCAGTTTTAAAATTGAATAAAATACAAAGGTAACATATTAAAATGTTACAAAGGTAACACTTTAATATGTTACAAATTGAATAAATTAAAATTTATTCAATTTTAATGTGATAGGCCAACACAAAGTAGTGCATAATATTCTAAAAAGTGTGATGTGTATTCAGTCCTCTTAACTCAGGTACCCGGAATTAAATTCTGTGGAACCACTTCAGTACACAGTCCAGATGAGTGTGATTTAATCTGACTATATATCCAAGCTGTTCTGTGAGGGGACACCAGAGGTCTGATAAAGAAAACCGCAAAACACTATATGTAGAGGAAAACAGTACATTACAGTGTGAACATAAAGAAACAACCGTAGACATACAGCTGGTAGAAACACATCCAGAAAAGACTATTACATTCAATAAAGTACTTTGAACATATAAACCTTTTGCACCTCAGTCTATGACTCCAAACAGAAATGTTTATACTTCATTTCATCATAGTCGTCAAACCCATTTTCCTTTGTAAATTGTTGTTATGCCTATGTTATGTCATAGAACCTCTCTCCACAGATCCCCTCAGGTATGTTGTAGTAATGTTCTGATTATTGTGATGTCATTTGTTTTCTGTCCAGACAGATAATATCGAGCAGGCAGCTGAGGACCCTGGTCAGGAGGAGGTGGTGCAACAGTGCATGGCCAACCAGGGCTGGCTGGAGAAGCTTTTTAGCTCCTTTGTTGAACTGCTCACCTTTGGTGCCAAGGCATGAAGATCAGAGCCTCTGAACTCCTGCACATACACACAGTATCAAGTAGCCGAATATATCTGGAATCAGTAACGCGAATGAATCCCACTACACAAACTGAGCAGCTGGTGTCAGTTTGTTTGTGGTACATGTTTTGTTGTAAAGTCCATCTTAAAGTACCTCTTGAGTTCAAAGTTTGTATCGACAAATAGAAGATAATGAATTTTGTGGATATGGTGGATTATCCCCAAAATTCTACTGATGGAAGTCACGTGAGCAGCGTGATAAGATATGCTGTTTGTAAGGACATGTTAATAGCTGTGGTTTGTATAATTTATACAGTGACATTTTTAAAAATGACCGCCCCGAGCTGTGGGTTGTTTGTTCTTATTTTTTGAAGAATATTTTCAAAGGATGTATATAAATGAGTCACCCTGCTTTATTGTACCATTCAACCCGCGGTTTTCAAACTGGGGATGTATGAGGTAAAATTAGGTCTTGGTGCACTATATGATGTTTCTACAATCTTCAGCAAAGATAAAAGAATAAATAGCTGTTTGAAACAACATAAAATGTATTCTTCAAACCATGATTTTTTTTAAATGCAGTTTACTGCTACAAGTAATGAAGGAATGAAAAAATAAATATGCCTTTCTCTAAAGAAATGTGAGGTGAAAAGTTCCTTCAGCAGCCTAAATGTCAGTGTTTTAATGTTGGTCATTTTTATCTCTTTCTTGTTAATTGATATTTCCTATTGTTCTGCCTCTCCTGAAGACTCTTTCAGTGTGTAAATACTGTACATTTTGAAGCTGGCAGTCGCTCTTCTGTACATGAAATTCCTGTATTTGACAGAAGGGAAATAAAACTGATCAAAATGACAAACGTGATGAAAAATAAACAGCACTGTGTTCAAGTTTTTAACATTTCCTTGAGAGAATGTGAGTATAAAACATTCATATCCTCCACTTATCAACCGAATGTCACAGTCATGCACAGTAGAGCTCATTTGCCAACAGAAAGGAAGTCAAAATTGGAATTCAATCCAAGATGGCCAACTTCCTGTTTCATGTAGGATACAGGTGCATGAGACTTTTCTGTAGGTCTTGGGGTACCAAATTTCATGCATCTATGATGAAGTAATGTCAACACGGTTGGTCATTTTGCTGGTACACTCGAAGCATTTAGACATTGTCTTTAGAGGTTGGAGACATTCCAGAACTTCAGGTTAGACTGATTTATTCCTCACCACTACTTCACTGCCAGTGGTGCAGGTGGACTGCACAAGGTGGATGGAATATTGAAGAAATCCAAACTCCTTAAATTCAGTGCAAATAAACAATTAAAATACTTTAAACTTGGACACAGATGGTTTAAGATCAGGACAGTGATCTTAAACACACATGAGATCTGGTTTTAGAGTGGATAAAGCAGGCTAACATGAAGCTTCCTGTAAGGTCCTGGGATCAATCCTGCTGATCTCAGAGCCATGGGACCTTAAGTTCTATGGACTGCAGTAGCTAACTTTGATTAAAAAAATAGGGTTTTTAACAAACTTGTTAAAACCGTCAATATGTCATGGCGATATAACAAAGATATTGTATTAAAAAATTGAGCTCCTCTGCCTCCTCACATGCCCAGCGATAACGGCAGATGAACAGTTCTCCGGCAACTGTATGTGTTTGTTTGCTATTAGCAAACTTGCAATCTTGAGCACTGTGTGCATTAGCATGATTGATAGCACAAAGACCCACCAAGACGTTTGCTCATGGTGCTGATTGGTTGTTTCTGAAGAAAAGCACTGTTCTACTCTCCCTGTAGTAGGACCACAGAGAGGGGGGAGAGGAGCACATTTTTTCCAGAATATCTGTCTTATGGTGTACTGTCACAACAGAGTAACGGTTTTTAAAAAATATGTAAAAAAAAAAAAAAAAAAAAAGAAAGAAAGAAAATAAGCTATTTCGCACAAGTTTAAAAACTTTGGTTGAGAAAACCATCTACCATATTTTCCGCACTATAAGGAGCACCTTCAATGAATGGCCTATTTTAAAACTTTTTTCATAAATAAGGTGCATAAAATAGATGCTATAGTTAGGGGGACGCAATTTGCTCCGTACTCTATAAATGTGCATGTATAATAATAAAGAAGTGGTCCCCGAGTACTTTATATAGTAGGCTGCCCCAGTCATTGTTTCACTCACGGTGTTGGTGTTGCGATATTGTGCCCGGATGAATGTCTAAAGCCACTTTGTTGACATAAAGAATGTCAACAAAAGTAAAGAACATAAATAATGACATAAAAAATGTCAACAAAACAGTCCGACTCCGGTCGGCGAGGAGAGCTTTCCGCGACCGGGCCGTGTCGTGGCAGGACTATGGTCACCCTTCTCTGTTCGTGCACATCATGTTCGTGGAGAACGTGGTGCTAAATGACCTGCAGATGACCTGATTCTAGGCGGTCGGTAGGTAGATACATAGACATTAATATGTAGATGCCTCATGGAGCGGGTTGGCCCGTTGCAGTGCTACGTAATCGCGTCCGCCATATTGAATGTGGCATCTCTGCCACTAAGCTAATACAAATGAATGGACTGAACTTCAGAAAATGCCATTCCACAAAGTATTTTTAGCTAATGTTCGTCATCGACCCACTCACATATAAACGTGAATATATTTGGAAATTAAACAATCACCAAAGACAACATTTATGACTTTTCATTATATTTTAATTGTAATTTCTGAATAAAGAAAATAACTGTGAACCTATAATACAATTGATTTTGATAAATCGTTTTTATATATACAGTAATCATTTATGAACATATGTACGTACACACACAGACGTCAATATATTAAATAAT
>NW_015116925.1:5483-26330 GCF_001443285.1 Poecilia latipinna | reverse complement strand
TAATCAATTACCAGATTGGTTGACGATTATTTCAGCAATTGATTCATCACAATTAATCCTACATTTAATATTTACTATTTATTAATTGAACCTGCTTATGTCAGAAAATGTTATATAAATAAAACATTATAAAATAACAAAATCATGCATTTTTTCCCCCAAATATGTTTCTTTCAATATAAAACTTTAACAAAAACTTAATATTTATTTACAACAAACTTGTTCACTGATGTCACTCAGTTTCCAGAAATTTCACTCAAGAGCAACAATACTTTATAATAGCTACTCAAAAAGTACTGCATAGTACAAATACTCCTATTTTTTTCAAAACGTTACTCAAGTAAATCTCCATAAATTAGTTACTACCCATCTGTTCCCAATAGGAAGTAAAGGACGTGATTTAATCCATTCATAATTTCTCCCAGATTAACGAGTTACAGAAGACCAAGCTGACCTCATTTTATTAAATCTTTTCTGTGAAAATCTTTAAATTACAATCATATATGAGTGACATGTTTTACATCACAGCTACTGAATTAACTAAGTTTAATTACATTTGAATTCATTTTTTATTATTACCTTTTAAAGTGGAAATGGTAAAACTCTTAAATAAGGAACAATAATGTTGGAAACATTTACAGCTCCGATAAAATGAAAATCTCATTTTTAAAAGAAGATTAAAACAGTTTAAGCCTCGTCTGTCCGTCCTTTCTGCCAGGAACTCTCTCATAGCTCAGCCTTCCCCTCTTCAGCGGCGTCAGCACTGCAAAACAAAACCACTCAGATAAGAAAAAAATCAATTTTTAGAAAAACATGAAATAAACATTAGCTGCGTTTCCATTGACCACATACCTGCACGAATTGACATCTTCAAATCAATTTGCTTAATGAAGACACGTCAATTTAAAAAAAAATTATTTGGTGTTTTCTTTTATATTTTTTGTATTGAAATTCGTGTTTTTTGCAAAACTGCAGTGGAAACATTTTACTCAAATTACACAAGTCACATGATCAACAACCAATGGTGCAAACCACAAAGTGAGGACGACAGGAAGTAGTGGGAGGATGATGGCGCTGCATGTTTGTTAATGTCTTATCATGTGAACTCAAAGTTTTATTGTATTATTTTAAAGGGCCACTGTGAAGATGATAAAAGTGTCAATAAGAATTATTCATTACTTTTACTCTTTTAGGTGATTTTTGGTGACTGAGTGTCACAGCAGTCAGAAAAAGTTGTAATATTCTTTTGGACACCAGTTACATAAAAATGTGATTTTTACCACTAAGCTGCTCACATTAACTGTATTAACAGTAATTGTATTTTAACTTTTATTGATACTCATAATGAAAAAACTGTGGAAAAAATAGTAAAATTAACAATCCCAAAGACAGGTACAGTTTCAGGAGGTTTTAAACATCAATGAAATTTATCGTAGCAGCGATAAATTTCAAAATTCTTATGGTAAGAAATTTATCGCGATAAATAATAAATGATACGATAATTGCCCAACTCTAGCCCAAACTTATTTAAATGTTTATTATTTAATGGAAACGACGCAATTAAGAAATCAATTATCGAAATATCAACAAAGTTTTGCTTGTTTGTAGGAAACGCAGGAAGTGAGCTGCTCTGACCTGATCCAACCAGACCAGCTGTGTCTCCGCTCCTCTTCCTCTCCTCGCCGCTCCAGAACTTGGGTCCAAAAGAAGAACCGCTGCTGGTCAAACTGTGACGGCTTTGATCCAAGATAGCCGCCATAGGAGGGCTCTGACTGAACATGAAGTGAGCGCTCTGGGGATGCTGGAGGTCACTGCAGGAAGTGTGACTGGAACTGAACCGAGAATCCAGTAGAACCGGGCTGTTTGCTGTCTGAAGGTATGAAATGTCTGGGGAATCTCTCGGCGCCCACAGATCACCGGCCCGTTCCACGACTCTCCCTGCCGCTCCAGCTCTGCCTCTCCAGACAGGAGGCATCTCCTCCTCCTTCCAGGGATCTGGACCGGTCCAGGCCTTAACAGGACTCCCAAAGGAACCGTTCAGGTCCAGTTTGAAGTTTGAAGAGTCTGGGTTCTGGTTGGGGAACAGGTCTGGGTTCGTAGCTCCACATAGGAAGCTGCTGTTAGGCTCTGGGTGCAGAAGGTTCATGAACTCGGACTCGGCGCCGAAGGTCTGAGCGGTTCTGAAGGGTTGTTCAGAACCGCTCTCATTAATCTGAGGGGTTGCTGGCTCTGAGTTGCTCAAGTACAAGGAAGTGATGTCACTGAACAGCTAAAAACAGGAAGAAGCGAGGCAGCACATTGTGGCATTATTTAGCTTCACTGTGCCTTTTTTTATTATAACATCTAATCTGTTTTTCAATCATTATTGCAAAATATGTTAAAATAATTTCTTGAAATGTTAATTGCTATGCTCATCTTTCTGAAGCTAGCATAGCAACTGCAAAATAGAAAAGCTTTCAAAGAGAAAACAACATCATGGAGACTTAAAATCAGAAGATATGAGGCAGCATTCATGCTACACAGATCTAAAAATGATTAGTCAATCAAATTGCATTTGGATAGCGCATTTCAGCAGCAAGGCATTTCAAAGTGCTTTACATAATAAAAACAAAGTCATGCATCATAGAATCAACAACCAAAACATTACATCGTCAAGTGCCATCGTTAAATTCGTAATTGCTTACGTTTCAAATAACAGGTGGGTTTTTAGTCGAGATTTAAAGGAAGTCAGTGTTTCTGCTGTTTTACAGTTTTCTGGAAGTTTGTTCCAGATTTGTGGTGCATAGAAGCTGAATGCTGAATGACATGTCTTCTTTATTAACCCTTTAACGTTTTTACCAGTAATGCTCCGAGAAGTAGCTCCTATTATGAGCTCGGCTGATGTGCAGTTCCACGAATTAGGTGTTTGCTAATTGCTGCTGGCTAGTCTGAAGGAGCTGAGTGGGGAATTTGTAAAGGAAAGGTTCCAAAAAGTCAGTTTTACGTGTTACTGCCCCTTTATTATTATTATAAAGTTTATTTAATGGGGACAGACACACATCGACATAGACCAACTGAATAAAACAGCAGTCCCATGTTTGCATCATGGTGCAATAGCAACAGCTAATTCACAGCATTTGTCCCTAGTTGGGCTTTTTTTAAAAATAACTCTAAAAATTGAAGTGATAATCATTTAAAGTAGTATAACATAATGTATACAAACAGAAAAATGTAAAATATCAAAAATGGGTTAGTAGTGGCGGCGTCACCTTAAGGACTTTCTGTGGGACTTCAGGAAGTAACTGTGACAGCTGCGGCAGGTCGGCCCCCAGGAGCCACTGCAGGGAGGGAGCTCTGCTCAGCATGAGCTGAGCGACCAGAGGACTGACACACGGGAACTGGGACAGACACGCCTCCTCCTAAATGAAACGACAAAGACACTTATAAAGCTGAGATGTGAAAATTCAAAAACGTCTAAAGCTTTTTGGTGAGTGAACTTTATAGGAAACTACAACAGAGTGTCAGAGGCAGACTAAGAGATTTTCTTTGTTGGAAAGACGCATTTAAACATTAAACATAATAAAACTTTAGTCTCACCTGAGAGGGGCTGACCGTCAGCCAGTCTCTGTCCAGGTAGCTCACAGGATCTCCATATTTGGACATCAGGGAGCTGAAGCAGATCTGATTGATAAACTCGGCCATTTCCAACACTTCTGACACAATCAGCACCTGAAAACCAGTGGAGAGAACCAACGGGAAACCACTGGTGAAACTGGTCACATTTCATTAAATAATACTGCAACACAATAATACAACAAATGAAACACTTTCTATACCTGAACAATTTGCTTGTTATTAATATAATTGAGTCACGAAGACATAAAGTCATACTCAGTAAGTTAGAATATTACTGAAAGCTTCATTTATTTCAGTAACTGAAACCCACAATATAGGTTAAGTTGTTAATTATGATGATTTTTCATTTACAGCTGATAAAAACACAAAGTTTAGATGAAAATACTACATCCGATCAGACCAAAATAAACCTTATTAAAATAGAAATGTGGCTTAATTAAAACTATGTAAACACTGCAAAAAACAAATCATACCAAGTATTTTTGGGAGAGTTTCTAGTGGAAATATCTTAGTCAACTTGAAATAAGACAAAACTAACTTACAAGTAACTTTTCAGCAAAATATAGGAGCTTGTTTTAAGTCAATTATTGCTTAATATTGATAAATATGTAATAGTTATAAATGAAATAACATTAGAATAAGACATTTTATGGGAAATATATTTTTTTCTCATAAGTTATGGCTTAAATATTTCTTCTTAAAAAGTTACTTGTAAGTTAGTTTTGTCTGATTTTAAGTCTACTAAGATATTTAAAATAGAAACTAGACCAAAAACAGTTGGTAAAATTTAATGTTTTTGCTGCATAAAGAACCAAAAACACAGATCCTAGTTTATTAAATATGACTGTTCATTAAAACTTTAACATATTTTAGTTTTTTTTTATTGCTGTGAGCCACTCCAGGCAGAAAACCTAAAAACATTTGTTTCTACCTTCACATCCAGGTCCTCGGACTTCATGCCGAACAAAACCAGAGACGAATAAACCAACGCCAAGTTGTTGAAGGTTTCGCTTGAAAACCTGCAATTACACACAAACTTTAAAGTAAAACTTAGTTGGTTTTAAAATACTCCCAATTCATTTAGAGGTTTACCCCTTAAGAGTCTTGATTACTAGCTCTCCTTAGTTTCTAAAAGGCTTTTTAAGTTTTTTATTGGATTTAAGGTACTTTATTTAAGATTATGGTAACATATTTTAAAACGTTTTTTTTTTTTTTTGTTTGTTTGGCAAAACAAAACCTTTAAGTCTGGTTAACCAAAAAGGCTTCAGTTCACAGATTCATTTAAAAAAAATCATTAGAATAATAAATTATTTTAATTTATTATTAAACAAGTTTAGATAATAAGCTATAGAGCAGGATGATATGGCTGAGGTTCATATCAGTCGATATTGATAATTATTGATTAGTTTTTTTGTCTCAAATATCTGAAATGCTGCCAGTTTTCACTCCACACCGTTGTTTTATTTTTAAGCAGTTATGAGGCACAGAGGAGAAACTCAAACTGCTATTGCACAAGCTACTCAAAAGGCTGTTGCTAGGTAACCAGAGAATGAGTTGCTAGGTAACCAGAGAATGAGCGAGTTAGTTGACCGCTGAATATTGTATCAAACATATTATCTACTGATACTGATGTATTGTCCAGCCCTAACAGGTTGTCTCCATATTGGTTAATCCTTTGACTTTAGGAGCCTTTTTATGAATAATTAATTTAAAGTTTAGTTTAATGGCTTAAATGACAAAAATATTTCTGAGATTGTCAGAAAGTGAAGCAGTGATAAGTGAAAAACCAGCCGAAGTATGAAGATCTACAAAACCCCCCAAAGAGTTATTGATCAAATTGAGTTTACCAAGCTACAAGAAAGTCTGCTAATAGGTAGGAAGGACTTGTTAGTCAGTGGGTTGATCAGCGTAATGAAGTTTTAGTGAACTCTGACCCTCCGCCTCGGCTGTCAGGGCAGTGCAGGACGAGCCAGCAGCAGCTGTACTGCAGAGAGAGAGCGGTCAGCCTCATCACCAGCCTCTCACTGGCTCGGTCTTGACCCAGTTCACCCTGCTCCTACACACACACACACACACACACCAAACAGCACAGACTAGATCAGTCAGTCATCAACAATGATGTCACTTAAAGTGAAAAACTGTGTCAGTGACAGACACGACAACAAAAGTCACCACATTCCCTTCCTTTAAAACAGGAAGCTTTATATGTTTATTTAATACAAACTTCTCCTGTATTTCCACTGAACTCTGTTTGGAGGCGAGGTCAGAGTCTGGAGTTGGTCTGACTGATGCGTTGCTCTTCAGTGAGACAGACTTCTGTCATTAGTTCATAATTATAATTTTCAGCCATTGTTTACGTCCAGAATTATGACATGTCTAACACCAGTAACATAAAAGTTGAATAAAATAAAACCGTTCAAACTGAAGATGGTTTGCAAACAATACTAATTTATCCAAATTAGTATTTAATGTTGAGGTGGAGCAGATCCTGCATAGAGACTGGATACGCCAGAAGTCTGATGTGTCCGGATACCTGAATGACGATAGCTGTGCTTTCGTCTACAGTGATCACAGCGTAGTTATGGATTCCTCCGAGTTTCTGCAAAGTCAGGCTGTGGCTCCTCTCCATCACAGTTACACCGAAGCTGCAACACAGACGGACACTTAGAAACCCAAAGCTCCAAGATTAAGTTTAAAGCCAACATTTTAAGACATTTTTCTGGTAAAATTGCTTTTCTTGGCTAATATTATGACTATGTTCTTGTAATGAAACAAAAATGGTCATTGCATGGCCCTGAAACACCTCACAGACAGGATGACTAAAATAAACACTTTTTTTTTTTTTTTTACAATATTTTCTGTCATTTGTAATTTTCTTATTAAAAAAGAAAGGGGGGTATTGATTAAAATCGTAAATAGGACCTGTTGTGAAAAGAATCTGAGCTTTTATTTTGAAGGCTAGGGGATCTTGGTGCTGGATGCAATTGTGATAATAGTAAAGGTGACAATAACTATATTTATAGTCATAGCCCCAGTAAACTCCACACAGTAACTTCATTTAATCATATTTTCATATTTTATTGATGCTCTCAATGAACAAACAGTGGAGAAAATTACAAAAATAACAATCCTGACAGTTTTTTGTTTTTTTTAAACACCAATAACTGATATTTATTGTGACATCGATAAATCAAAATTCTCATCATGACAAGAAATTTATCACAATAAATGATAACCGATACGATAAATGCTGAGTTGTAATGGATGTATTGAAAGTCTCACCTTGACTCAAGTGTCTGCAGCAGCAGAGGATAATTCAGAAGCCCATCGGTCACCAGCAACACAAACGGGACATTATCCTCCAGACGCCAACAGATTTTCTCTGCGTCTTTAAGGGAAGAAACAACCATTTAGATCCCCTGCATGTTGTTGTTCCATATGTGCACAATGCTGGAGGGCAAACAGACTATTTTTTACATGCTGCTGCGGTAGAACAGTCCAGTTAGCTAAAAGAAACCTTGAGATGTAGGTATTGCCAATTTAGTGCAGTGAGCCACATTTAAAGGAAAATAACAGAAACCCATTGAGGAATAACTCAAAACAACTCGTATTCTCATCTATTCTCGCTTTCTATGCCGGCTACGCTATTCGTTACCATAGCAACTGAGCAACTGACAACAACGAAAGTACTGGGATTCAACACCAAAAAATACTCAAACATTTACCACACAAAGAAAAGGAACATTCAGTCTGTTACAGTTTTATGTTTATAGGCTCAGGGTTTATTTTGCGATTATTAATAAGTGATCGCTGCTATTAGCTAAGCTAACAGAGATGTGGTAGATTGTCAGAGCAGCAAAGCACGGTGTCCATTTTTCTTACGTTTGTTGTTTGTTGTTTGTAACAGGGGTATGTTTAAGATTTAGCGCATTATGTTGACAACTTATCAGCTAAAACCAATGCTAGCCATCGTCTGCCAGCAGCTTTTTGCCCTCCAGCAGAGAGATGGGGTGGGGGGTGGGAGCTGGATGGTTGACAAGCGAGCAGGAATCAAACCAGAGTCGGTCAGGCTGGTGATGAAGGAGAGGCGGCTGATGCTTCGGTCGCTGCAGATCTGGGACCAGCGGGACGGACCCGGATGGTCGAACTCTACCAGGACTGAGAAGCAGCTCCAGGGAAAGTCGGGTCCGATGTTCTGCTCAAACACCAAAACACAGTCGCCGCCGCTCACTCTGGGAAAACAGGACAGGAAGAAAGAACAAAGTGAAGGAGCCAGCCATATTTTCTGTCTTTATTTTAAAGTAAAATAATAAACCAATCCAGGCGATACGGTTTAAAAATAAAATCTCATACTAAATCCGATTTTAATCTATTTTTTTGTTGTTTATTTCTTTTTAACTACAAGAATATACTCAAAATATTCACATAATAAACTTATATAAAACATCAATAAAACAAAATGGCGGCTGTGCTGATGGCATCACTATGGAAATCCAGGGAGCGCATTGGGGAAAAGTAACCTAAAATTAAATGAACTGATTGATAAATAAAATCAATTCATTGCCAGCCGATAGGTTCACATCCAGCCTGCTTGTTTGTTTCAGCATCATAAAAAAGGTAAATGAAAGATGAAGTCTACAGTTTTGCTGGAATGTAAAAAAATAATGACAAATTATTTTCATAATAAATGTAGTAAAACATCTCAAGTTAAATAGTAATTTAACTTAATAGAGCATGCATTTTATAATTATTCTCACTGTTTGGATGAAAACATTGATTGAATTTAATACTTTCAGGACCTGCTGACCACAGAGGCGCCATTTAGTTTCTTCTTCTCCTCATCAGGACAAACTGAACTCACTGCAGCTCCTGCAGCAAAACGACACAAACGTCTGAAAATGATTCCAGGTTCATTTATTTTCTGTAAATACAGCAACAGGAAATGAAAGTCAATGAGAATTTCTGCTAATTAAATCTGAAACCTGCTCACCGGTTACTTTGCTCAAGCTGCTGATGACCTTTGAACTGGTTTCATGAGATTCCACAGAGAGAATAACAAGAATCTAAAACACAGAAGCTGATTTATTACTCTGCCTTGCAAAAGTATTTAAAACCCATCAATCTTTTCACATTTTGTCACATTTCAGCTACAAACCAAAAATAATTTTGTTTAGATTTTATGTGATAAAACAGTTTATCACATAAAATATTTGTGAAATGGAAAACAAAATTACTTTTATTTCCTCCCTTTCTTCTGCACAGATTTATAGAGTACAATAAAATTACTATTACACTAAATATACTACTAGATAATATAAAGCTTATTTGCAAACAGATCATATATGGGGGCTCATTTACGCCATGAAGGAAAAAATTAAAACCCAACAGGAAGTCATGACTATAAAATGAAAGTATCAATTATGAGAGTCAACTTCATGCTGCTTTTCAAAGCGCGGTCGCTCCAGTGGAAGCCCAGATCTCATAATTATTCATTTTAAAGTCATGACTTTGAAATTTGAAATGACTACTTTCTATTTCAAAATTATGACTCTTAAAGTAAAAAATTCACTCTGTATCTCAAAATTATGACTTCAAAATTATGACTTTGACTCTCAAAATTATGTCTCCAACTGGCATCAGAGTAGAAACGGCAATTGATAAATGCATGGTTTTAAAAATAAAAACCACTTTAACATTATGCACTACTTTTGCTTTGATGTATTAAATTGAATCCTATTAAAATACATTAATTTCTGAGACCACAATGTGACCAAAAGTTGAAAGGTTACAAATACTTTAGCAACTATTTAAATATGCAACAAAATCTTGTGAGAAAACCGACTTTCTCTGTAGAGTTGCTTCCTTTTCTCGTTTGCAGCCATTCGGCCAGAAGCTGCTGCAGCTCCAGCAGTTTGAAGTCGGGTTCTTCCTTCCTGCGACTGAGGTAGAGGATGATCTGCAGCCTCTTCCTCAGCTGCATCAGGCGGTGATCCTCACACGTCTGAGCTGCTTTGGTCAGGTACTCTGAAGAGTCACAAAATATCAGATGACTGTTTCACTTCCTTCACTTTATTACAAGACTTGGTACGGTTTTGGTTTCGTTATAACATATTTCATTATTTAACCCTCGGTGTGTGTGTGTGTGTGTGTGTGTGTGCGCGCGCGTGCGTGTATGCCTGGTTTCCACAACATTTTAACAAGTTTCCAATACTTTTACCTGTAATTAACTTAATTCAAGAACTAGAACTGCAACTAATGATTATTTTAATAAACGATTATTCTGATGATTATTTTATTGATCAATTAAACAAATAAAAAAATTCAGCAGATGTTTTTATTTAACCACTTAAGTCTTTTTATGAAATATTAAAATTAGATTAAAACATGCATAAAGCAGATAATCCAATCTTCTTTTAAATACAATAACATTTATTCCTTTAGGGTTTGTTTGGTCATTTGCAGCTAAAACAAAATACTTCTAACGTCACCATGTTTATATAGCAAAAGCTGCTTAATAAAATAATTTTTTTCACAGAATCTGAGCCAGTTGAAGCTAAAACTGCCTCTTAAGGAGTTTTGGAAAGAACATATTTACAGACAAAGGTTTATTTCTACCATAAATGCAAAATGTATATATATATATATATATATATATATATATATATATATATATATATATATATATATAGAGTACAGTTTTGGAATAATTACTGCTTTGAGTGTGTTGTTTTTTCAGTAAATGGCCTTTTTGGGTCTGTTAATCAATTACTAAATTAGTTGGCGATTATTTCAATAAATCTATTAATCACAATTACTCGGTCCAGAATATGAATAAATTTATTAATATTAGCTTACATCTCAGGAAACATTTTGTCTAAATCTTTAGAAAAGGTAAAGTATTATCAGTAAAAAACATAAAACAGATTATCTTCAGTCAGAGGCTTCTTCAGATTCACTGTAACAGACTGCTACAGGAAATCACCATCTACAATATCTGAAGAATCTTAATTAATGAGTTACAACAACATTTAATTTCCCTTTGGGATCAAGAAAGTATTTTTAAATTTGAAATGGCTGAACCTGAAACGGCTGTGCTGTGACGTAAATTAAGTGACGATTATTTCAATAATCAATTAATCAGGATAAATCCAACTAATCATTTCAGACAGGAGATTTCAGTTCACACTGACCCACAGCGATGCTCAGGTCACACTTCAGCAGCAGCTCTTTGAACGTCACCAACACATGGATGAGAGCAGCCAGGTTAAAAAGCTGCTCCTGAGCTGCAGCAATAAGGACACAAGAGTGAATATCTGATTAAAAAAACATAATAAGATGTCAGATAAGTGAAAAGAAAAGCGGTCGTACCTCTGAGCAGCTCGGCGCTCCCTGCCGGGGTCCTGCTGAGGGCCCGGTCCTGCTGTTTGAGCAGGAAGTGCGTCTGGTCTGGGGACAAGCAGCTGAAGTCTCCCCACGACGGGAAGTGGAGCCCCAGCTGCCTGGCCGAACTCAAGCAAGGCAGAGCGACGGCCAGCAGCTCGCAGAAAGATCGCCGCTGACTCTCTGCAGGGCAGCAGCAACTTTTAGGAACATTTCAGACATTTTTATACAAACACTGTTCAACAGACAGCAGTGGATTCATTAGTAAAAATACTAACAACTATTTTAGTAATCGATCATTCTGACGATTAATGGGCTAAAATATTGTCACATTCTGACACTTTGATATTTATCAGAAATTTAAAAAAAAATGCTAATTCTTTTTTTTTTTTTAAAGAAATATGTCTTATTGCCTAAAATGCAACAAACAAGCATTTATTTAGTTAAACTTTATCATTTGTAGCAAAGGATGAATCTGCATGCAAGAAAAATATTTTGTGCTTTCTGCTCGACTTATCAATACCGGCTGATCATGTGATTATTTTTTAGGTCAACATATTTACAAAGATCTTTTATGTTAAAATGTAAACATTACTGTACAGTTTTGGTTTAATTACTGCTCTGAGTATTTTGTTCTTTCAGCAAATGGCCTTTTTTCAGTCTATATTCTCCATTTAACGATTAATCGATTACTAAATTAATTGACAATCATCTGAATAATCGATTCATCCCTTTTAATCTCATTAATCATTTCTCTGACAGGAAGCATTTGATCCAAATGTTCACCTGTTGGCTGAACCTGAATGACTCGGCTGTGATGTTTGAGGTCCGAGTCGCAGACAGGACGACCGTCGATCCGACCGTCGATCCGACCCGCCCCCAGAGCGGCCGGGTTCTGCTCTCTGACTGCGTCTCCGATCACAGCGAGGCTCACGTACGCTGGCTTCCTGTCAGTCGTCTTCATCTCTTCTGGAGGGTGATGATGCTGCTCTGGCGTCTGATGGTTCGCCTCTTCTTCTTCTGGTTCTACGAACACGATGGAAAGAAATCACAGAGAGAAACTTAACATAAAGAGAAACTGAGATTCTGTTCTTCAATTAAGTTTAGAAAAAAGAACTTATGGCACAAATATGGATGGATTTTTTCTAATCCACACATGGTCATAATTACACATACAGGCTAAAATATGAATAATAATACTTTAGTCACCAACAAGCTGCTGGTGTAATTCTTACTGCATATCTGACCACTCTTCTTTTCATATTTAGTATTTTGTGCACCAATTGTGTTTTAGCAAAGAGGACAGTGGTTGAATTTTAGACCTTTGTCGAAGTAGATAAGATCAGCTCCACATGTGAGTATCGGCCAATCTCACAAAATTAAGGAAATTGGTGCAGATTTATCGATGCATCTTTACTGAAACTGTTTGTCAAATCGTATCATCCTGAAGAAGAAAAGTTCAAATAAATTATTAAAGTACTAAAATCCAAACTGACTAGCGCCCACATAAACATTTTATCACCACTATAGGAGATTTTTTCTGCCAATAACCATCACTAACTCTAAAAAATGGATTTAATATGAGTTATAATAACATTTAGTTTCCCTTTGGGATCACTAAAGTATTTCTGAATTTGAATAGTAAAAAAAAACAACTTTCTGTTGAAGGTTCAGAAAGCATCAATGCATCAATCTAATTCAAATCTGATGATTAGATAACTGACAGAAAATCAAACTTTTTTATTTTAAATTATCCAAGGAAACAAGAGAAAAAAATTACAAATTTAATTGTTTTAAAGTGTTTGGTAAAACCTTTAAGACTTTGAATTGTTGTTGAATGTGGAAACATTAGAAACATTTCTAATATCTGTCACTATGCTGAAGTTTTCACTTTCTTCTTACAGAGTCAGCTACAATTTTAGATTATTGTCAGTGTTAACAGAACCTTTTTGCTTTTATTAAGACATTATTATTAACTAAAGTAAGAGAAGCTCAGCTGTATTAACTGTTGAGGAGGAAAATGTTAAATAAGCCATAAACCACAGGGTTTTTTTAGAGAAAAGGAGCTGATGACTGTGTGGCTGTACCTGCAGAGATGCTTGTAGCTGCAGCCAGCTGCTGTGACCTCAGCATCATGAAGTCGGACAGAGGGTCCAGGTTCTTCTCGGGTCGATGTTTCGTGAAGATCAAACTCTTCTGATTATCTCCAATGTTTGATCTGGAGAGCTGAGAGCACCCAGAACCACCGGAGCTCCTAAACCAATCTGTTACACCGCTGCTGACGTTGACGAGCGCAGGAGAACCGGCAGCGGGTTCTGAATGTGTCTTCTCTGGACCGGTGCTGGTGGTGCTTCGTTCCCGACTGTTTGGGCCGACAATGTGTTTCGAGGACAAGAACCGGGATGAATCAGTGGGACTTTTTTTTAGGAGATCAGTGTTGTTTGGAGAATCCACACGGAGAAATTTAACTAAAACAAAAAAAAAACCCACCAAATATTAAAGGAGGCCTATTCTGCTTCCTTGAACAGGTTAGCTTTATGGTTTTTCCTGTGCTTGTTGTTTGCATATACATATATATGTATGTATGTTTATATATTTTTATTGATCATAGTTAAAACGGATAGAAAGGTGATGAAGATGTATAAAACATTTTTTTGCACAAAATCATTGTTAGATAAAGAGATTTTATCTTCTTGTCCCTTTAAATCCTAATAATCTGATGCTGGCCACTAACTCAACGTTTACACTTGCAACTGAAAATGGCTGCAAACAGATGCAGAATTATACAAACATATATCTTTGAAAAGCAAAAGTAGAGCCTTCTGTACAACCAACAAGAATGCAGCACATGGTTTCCAGAGTCAACAACAAATCACTTGTCTTTTCCAGCAGCCATTATACAACATAAAGTGGTAAAACCAGCTGATCAAATGTGCTGGAGCTCTGCTTGGGTTGCTAGGTAACCACAGCTGGGCTCTGCTGATTTGTTACATTTGAAAGGTTTATGAAGGCTCATTTTCCAGACACCAAAAGAAATGTAATGTATTGCGAAACATTTTTAAGCGTTTGGATTGTTTTCAGAAGTCGCTTAGATCCAAATGGGAGAACAAAAACGTGCAAAAAATAATGTATATTTCTACTTATTGGCTTATATATACATCTTATGAAATAAATCAAATATTTATTTTAACGAACAAAATTACTGTAAGGGACTGTCATAAAATATCTTTACACAGATCCTCACCCTCCTCATGTTCAGGTGTCGCTCTGTTGAAGTCTTCCTTCTCGTTCTGTCCATTTGTAGGAACCTCAGTCATCATCATTTCAATCAACTCGAGGTTTTTACCCAGAATTATCTCTGGCTTTCCTGTCTCCAGACGTAGTTCCAGTTTGTCAACAGCACTGTTGAAACTTTGTTTTTCTAGTTTAATAACTCCCAACGCTTCACGCAGAGGATGAAACCCTGAGGCTGGTTCATGTAAACCAGGCTCTGTGAGAAAATGAAGAGTTTGAGAAATCATTTGGGGATTGATAAGATATATTTCATATTGATGAATCAATCAATAATTTAATATATAAAAATAAATAAAGTTGAAGGATGGAACAATCTCTTACATATAGAAAGAAGAAAGTTGAGACTTTTTGTATATTTCCCTGGATTATAATTTACTTAAAATCAAAACAAGGTTAATCAATACTTAAACTAAAGGAGAAATATTGATGAAAGCCAATCATTACTGTAACCAATAATTTATTATTAAATAACCAATATTAGACTAAGAAATATCTACTCACTACAGATTAACAAAGTAAAATAAACAAATAAAGTACATAAACCTTTTCCTCAGGAAAATACCGACCCCTGGTGGTCCACAGAGAGCACTGCACTCACTTTTATTGTACAATAAAAGTTCAAAATTTTGACAGATAATAATAATAAAGAAATTATTACTTCAATGGTTTTAAATATCAGGACACAATAAAATATTTTGTGATGGCAAAATATTTGTGATGGCAAAATATTGCCATCACAATATGGCAATATTGTAACCCTAAACCAAATCATTACTTGACTAAAACAGGATAAACAACAAAAAAAACACCTAAATGGATTCTAACAACGTTAAATTAATCAAATATTAATTAGTAAGTGTGAGAATTTTAATTAAAGATGATGTTTTGAAAGTTTAGAGTTGTTACAATCTGTGTTAAATTGATTATTTGAAAGAATATTAGCAACAATTTTAGTCAAATAAATGTTCCTGCAGTGCAGAAGCGGTTATAACGTCTGTACTGTAATATAATTGATTTTTGCTCTTTTGTAGATCAATACCTTTGTTTGGTAGTCTGTAATGTTATGTTGGTGAATTAATTAAAATAATCATAATAATTCTTGAATATTGTTAAAAAATATTAGCTCCATTTGCAGATGGCTGCACAAATATTTTAGGAAAAATATTTTGTTTTATATTTTTTTTTTATAACTTATTCTAACAAGTGAAATTTTTGCAGTGAAATTAATACGGCAAGAAAAGTAGTACATTTCTCCAAAGTGCTATAAAATGCAAATAAAATCATCCAGATATAGTATATCTTATAAAGAAAACACATTTTGCTGTATTGTGTTTTTTGTAGCGTTTTAAAATTAAAAATGTAGTGTTAAAGTTATTTGTCCTTGTTTTGTAGTGAAAGTTTCTAACATCTGATAAAGTTTTTACCTGTAAAGTTTTTATCTGACAACAGGAAGCGAACAACGGAGGTCAGATGCTTCTCTGAGCTCCAGACCGTTTTCTTCATCTCATTTTTGGTTCTTGTTGAGAGCAAAGACCTGAAAAACAATCATGATTGTTACTTTTTTTAAAAATGCATTAACATAAAGAATGCTACAGAGTCAAGTGTTTGTTTCTGTAATAAAAAGTCGACTGAAATTTGAGTTAGTCTGACGCTGGTTTGAGATTTCCGTTGTTCATCACATAGTCAGTCGTTTTTATTATGAATATTATTGTCTTGTATGAAATGCTGATAAAATTTATTTTCTTTTGGAGAACCTAAAGTTTGAACATGAAGCTGAAATATTTTCTCACGTGGGAATGAAAGGAGAAAGTTTTTCTTCCTGGAGATGAGATGTGGACAGACGGCTGTGGGTTCGGTTCTTCTTAGGAATTGGGCTCAGAATAAAGTCCAGCTCTGTTCCAGCTGGAGACGCAGCACTCCCTTAAAAAAAACAAAACGTTTTGGACCAAATCGCAGCTTGGACTCCAGACTGCAGAGATGTTTTGTGTGCATTTACCTGAGAGTCCTGATTCCACCAGTTTTCCACTCTGTGTCTTTTCTTTTATTTGTTTTTGTTGTAAATCAAACTGAGAAATTTCCACTGGAGTCTTTGAAAGAGAAGCTACAGGAAAAAAGAGAAAATTATAAATAAATTCCTGCTTTATATTTTCACTTAATGTAAAAAATTAGGCTTCATGCACTTTTACACAGTAAAATTCAAACATTTTTCAGGCATTTTTCAGGTAAGTTTTCAAACTTTTCCAGCAGTTTAGATATAAAAACAATACAAATTAATTAAAAAAAGGACAGCTTAAATTTACAATTATATGTTATTTATTACTGTAATTAATAATGTCTTGCTGTAGCATTCTACATTCAGGTACAAGGTAAAAATATAGTAAAATTATATATTTTGAAACGTCTCCCTCTCACTCACTCTAAAGACCTGATGGGTCTGAGAACAAAACGCTAATTTAACAAAAAAATCCCCAATTTCAACAACGTTGTTTCACTTATAAAATAAAAAGCAATCTCTATTTCAAATACACAGATAAGACATTAAGAAAAAATAAATAATAAATATTAATTACATTGAAACACATCAGCCTTCCTGTTCAAGTTAAATGCTTAAACATAATAAAGAGAGTTACATAGAAAAATATCTAAAAAATGTTCTCTCTAAGTTTTCTGGCTTTTGTCAAATAGAAATAATTTTGGTAATTCTAACTAACATAAAACAAGAAACGTTTAATCTGATTTAACTTCACACTGTGAAAAAAAATATGTAATGTATGAAAATATATGATTTCAACTGTAAATAACATTTCCCACATTTAGGCTTTTAATCAAACATTAGATTGAACTTTATTCCCAAACTCAGTGTTTTGAATACCAAGCACTTCACAAGCCTTTAAAAACATCTTAATAAAATTCAAGGATTTTCAAGGATTTTAAGCTCACTTCTACGAAGTAAATCCAGGACAGAACATTCCTCGTCTACTGGTTCTGGAGAAATGTTCACACAACCATCGACACCAGAAAAAGCCGTGAACTTTTGTGTTTTAAGCCGGAAACTGTCGACTACAGGCGGTAACAGCAGAGACTGCAGAAAAGATAATAAAATATATACATAACCAAACAATCTGACACTTATAAAGTGTTTTTATTACTGTTATGCAATAAAACAACAATGAGTAGTCCATGCATTAACTTTTAAATACTAATTGCAGAGTCCTGTACCTCTTTCTGCAAGACAGGAAGTTTAAGAAACTGATCCTGAAAATCTCCACATGTGACATCACTGATGGCGTTGGCGTCTGCAGGTTTCTGGTAGGACTCACATCGTCTGAAGCAGCTGGGATGAAACGTAATCCTGGTAACAAGAAGCTCCGGAGGCAGCAGAAATGATTCTGGATCAGAAGAGCACCTGAACATGGCGTCCTCAGAGATGCTGATTCCTGTTGAGTTCAGCAGCGGGTCGGACACAGGAAGCGTCTTCAGCCTGGACAGTTTGGCTTTCAAAGACGGTAAATGTCGTTTTAACTCTGCCACCAGATCTGGAGCAATGAAGTCCTCAGAGAGAAAGAGATCTACGGATGTAAGTAGGTTTACTCACTTGTACGAAGTAAATCCAGGACAGAACATTCCCCATCTTAAAAGGTATTTGAGGGAAGCACAAATGTAATTAGTTACCTTTGCTCTTAGTTTCTGGACTCGTCTGATCAGGTCTGCATTTAGAAAACGTTTCCTGACATGAATCATTAATCTGCTTATTTAGGAGGAAAACAAACTGATCCTCATCAAAGGACTCGGGATTAGAGCTGGGAACGATCTCCACATCCTTTTCCACAATAAATCTGAAATTTTTACACAGATGTTTACAAAATACATTTAAAAAGTTTAATTTGTTGCATTTCAGTGCTGTGATACCTTTCCAATGAATTAACAAGTTGATTTTTCTGTCCAAGGTCATCAAGAACTGAACCACTGACAAATAGTTTGCAGGAAGAAATCACCTTTCCTGTAAATAAAGGTAGGGATAGCTGAATGAATACAGTAATTTGTGTAATTTCTCTTTCAATCACAGTTAGGATTATTATTTTTAAAAAATGCAAATTTGGGAAAATGGAGAAACATAGCTCTGTAAATTTACTAGTATTTATAAAAGTTGCTTTTACTTTTATTTCTTTCCAGCAAAGATTCAACATCTGGCTTTGCACCGAGCAATTATTTCTTTTGTTTCCATTTGAGTCCTTGCTCTGACTATAAACCCAAAGAAAACATTTTCTTAGTGCATATAATGTTACAAAAAACATGCTTAAAACAAGTTTAAAAATATGCAAAGTTTGCACATTGAAGAACGTAAAAAAGGTAAATACTGGCGATAGATCAAACTACTTGAATATTTGAACTCATCATGAAATTTATGACGCATCAACAGCGCCCCCGTTAGGACTTTTACAGATATGACCAAAAAATCTAATTAAAAAAACATCTCTTGTGGAACCAAAAACTGATGATCTAAAAAGTTTTACAGGGATTTTTGGATACAATAAACAAGTCCTGAAACATAGTTTTAACAGGAATAGGTTGAAGGAGAAATTTCCCATTTAAGGTCCTGTTTACGTGACAATGCCAGCACAATAAAACACAACATTTTTGTTGCGTTTTGGCCTCTCACTTATGGATTTACAACTTATAAGTTATTTATCTTTTATATGTAACTTTGTGAGAGTCCCACCCAATAAAATATGTATTTTGTGCCAGAAAAGTGTTTGTTTGGTCTAAAATTTGAAACAAGCAAAAAGAAAACATTAGAAAACTGGTAATGGGTTGCTTAAAGACTGCATTTGGTGCTTCTAAAGGGTAGAAAATAAACTAATGCATTTTCAAAAAGCCTGATGAACTGCAACCAAATAAAGCAAAATATAAAGACAAATCAACTGTTTACACATTATTGCTACATTATTGCCCAAAGTCTTAACACTACAGTATTTTGAACAATTATTCAAATATATATATTACAATTTATTTCCAATATCTGCAGCCCCACATAAATAAATTGATAGCAGTTTAAATGTATCTTTGTGTTTTGTTTACCTCGGATCCATGGCTTCCTGTAGGTGTCATCAGGTAACCTGCCACTGTGGGGGTAAAGGTCACTGGTACCAGTTAGATACGGCGCTGGCAGCGACAGTAAATTCATGGAAACCTTCAGAGTGGTGCTAGCCTATAAAAGAAGATAAAAAAAAACACTAAGGTTTAATTTTGAGATACTGACAAGTTAAAGCAGACGCCAAACCTCACCACAAAGATATAAACTCACCTCAAACACATAGTCAAGAGCTTTAAATCGGACAGCAGAGAAGAGTTCATTTGAGGCGTTTTTATCACACCTAAAAATGTAAAATAATAATAATAGTAATAAAATCTATTTTAAAAGGACAAAAACTGAGTTTCTCCCATCTTACAGCAAGATATTCGATTGTGTTGTCACTCTAAGTAAGTATGCCCAATACTTAAAATTAAACTGTTAAATGCTAATATATTTTAGCCTATTTAGCTAGCTAGTTTTTAAGCTAGCAATAGCTAGCTGAAAAGTTATTTTCTACTCCTTAATTTTAAACTTATAATAGAAATACGTAAAAAATAATAGAAATAAACTTTTATAATAATAATTTGTTACAAAGTATCAAACCTACATGTCTTAATTAGGTAGGTTATCGGTGTTTTCATTTGGGGCTGAAACGGTGTCGTCGTGCCAGTCATGCCAGTAGTGACAAAGATCGTCTATTGAGGTTTGATGGAGTGATGCGCTCCAAATATCTAAAGCAGTGGTTCTTAACCTGGGTTCGATCGAACCCCAGGGGTTCGATGAATCGGTCTCAGGGGTTCGGCGGTGCCTCTGCCGCGGAGGTAAAAACACATTTGTGTAAAGTCGTGATGACGCGCCCCGCTTTGCCATCACTTGCTGCAGAGGATCACGTTACATTGCTTGTAATGCGGAGGAGCACTGATTGAAGGAGCTCCACTCTCAGCATGGATTTGAACTTGTGTCTTTAATTACTTCAGCAAAACTCACCGTTTTTACCAAATTCTGTAGCTTTCGGTGTACTTCTAAATCTGCTCCTTAGTCGCATCTTTTCGGGGTTGCTACTGCCTCTAGTGGCGTGGGGGTGGTAACACAACTAATATAATTGCATTCCTATATCAGAATACCACAGTCTTTGTTATTTATTATTCATTTTTCATTCTCTTAAGAATGTAGAGCTAATTAAATGATCTAAAGACCTTAAAGTGGTTCCAGTTTCTCTCGATGGCCAGCCTGTTGAAACTGTGGCAAATTTTAAATACCTTGGGTCGTTCCTGGACAGTCAGCTCAACTTTGCTGAAAACTGACTATATTTTGAAGAACTGTTCTCAGAGACTCTACCTTTTAAGAAGACTTAGTGATCTTCTTAAAGTGTCCTAAGTAGACTCTAGTTGGGTCACCCCTATGTCTTGAATTTGGGGGAAAAAAATCCCCTTCTATCACTACAGAAGGGTTCAGTGACTGCGCATATGAAACTGGTGGGTTCG